>NC_092291.1:5186599-5280725 GCF_036320965.1 Panulirus ornatus
GGTTGTTTAATTTGTTTATGGATGGGGTCGTTAGGGAGGTACATGAAAGGAGCGTTTGGAAAGAGCGGCAAGTATAAGGTCTGTTGGGATGAGAGAGCTTGGGAAGTGGTCAGTGTTGTCGCTGATGATACAGCGCTGGTGGCTCGATTAATGTGTGGAAAACTGCACAGAAGCTGGTGACATGAGTTTGGTTTAAGTTTTCAGTTCGTTTTATTTACGTGCCGTGTGAAAGAAGAAAGTTAAGGTAAATGTTGAATAAGAGCCATGTTAGGTACAGTAGGGTTGAGGGTCAAGTCAACTGGGAGGTAAGTTTGAGTGGAGAAAAACTGAAGGAAGTAAAGTGTTTTAGATATCTGGGAGTGGATTTGGCAGCGGATGGAACCATGGAATCGGAAGTGGATCATAGGGTGGGGGAGGGGGCGAAAATCCTGGGAGCCTTGAAGTATGTGTGGAAGTCGAGAACATTATCTTGGAAAGTAAAAATGGGTATGTTTGAAGGAATAGTGGTTCCAGCAATGTTGCATGGTTGCGAGACGTGGGCTATGGATAGATTTGTGCGCAGGAGGGTGGATGTGCTGGAAATGAGATGTTTAAGGACAATGTGTGGTGTGAGGTGGTTTGATCGAGTATGTAACGTAAGGGTAAGAGAGATGTGTGGAAATAAAAGGGCGTGGCTGAGAGAGCAGAAGAGGGTGTTTTGAAATGGTTTGGGCACATGGAGAGAATGAGTGAGAAAAGATTGTACAAGAGGATATATGTGCCGGAGGTGGAGGGAACGAGGAGAAGTGGGAGACGAAATTGGAGGTGGAAAGATGGAGTGAAAAAGATTTTGAGTGATCGGGGCTTGAACATGCAGGAGGGTGAAAGGAGGGCAAGGAATAGAGTGAATTGGATCGATGTGGTATACCGGGGTTGACGTGCTGTCAGTAGATTGAATCAGGGCATGTGAAGCGTCTGGGGTAAACCATGGAATGCTGTGTAGGTATGTATATTTGCGTGTGTGGACGTGTATGTATATACATGTGTATGGGGGTGGGTTGGGCCATTTCTTTCGTCTGTTTCCTTGCGCTACCTCGCAAACGCGGGAGACAGCGACAAAGGAAATATATGTATATATATATATATATATATATATATATATATATATATATATATATATATATATATATATATATATATATATATATATATATATATATATCTTTTTTTTTCTGAAAACCCATACAAATCTTCACCTTAGCCTCCACAAGATAATGATCAGACATCCCTCCAGTTGCACCTCTCAGCAAATTAACATCCAAAAGTCTCTCTTTCGCGCGCCTGTCCATTAACACGTAATCCAATAACGCTCTCTGGCCATCTCTCCTACTTACATAAGTATACTTATGTATATCTCGCTTTTTAAACCAGGTATTCCCAATCATCAGTCCCTTTTCAGCACATAAATCTACAAGCTCTTCACCATTTCCATTTACAACACTGAACACCCCATGTATACCAATTATTCCCTCAACTGCCACATTACTCACCTTTGCATTCAAATCACCCATCACTATAACCCGGTCTCGTGCATCAAAACCACTAACACACTCATTCAGATGCTCCCAAAACACTTGCCTCTCATGATCTTTCTTCTCATGCCCAGGTGCATATGCACCAATAATCACCCATCTCTCTCCATCAACTTTCAGTTTTACCCATATTAATCGAGAATTTACTTTCTTACATTCTATCACATACTCCCACAACTCCTGTTTCAGGAGTATTGCTACTCCTTCCCTTGCTCGTGTCTTCTCACTAACCCCTGACTTTACTCCCAAGACATTCCCAAACCACTCTTCCCCTTTACCCTTGAGCTTCGTTTCACTCAGAGCCAAAACATCCAAGTTCCTTTCCTCAAACATACTACCTATCTCTCCTTTTTTCACATCTTGGTTACATCCACACACATTTAGGCACCCCAATCTGAGCCTTCGAGGAGGATGAGCACTCCCCGCGTGACTCCTTCTTCTGTTTCCCATTTTTAGAAGGTTAAAAAAATACAAGGAGGGGAGGATTTCTGGCCCCCCGCTCCCGTCCCCTCTAGTCGCTTTCTACGACACGCGAGGAATGCGTGGGAAGTATTCTTTCACCCCTATCCCCAGGGATAATATATACATTTATATATATATATATATATATATATATATATATATATATATATATATATATATATATATATATATATATATATATATATATATATATATATACACATACACACACACATACATACGCACATATACACACACACACACATACATATATATACATATGAAAAATGTAAGAAACAATTTAGAAAACTGAAACTTCTAGCTTGAAATGCAATGAAAAAATGGATGTCACATATGATGATATATACAAATATTATGTGAAGGCAATAATTTTTTTTCAGTCTTGAGTGTTATTTGTTATAGCCATTAGGAAAAATAATAAGGCAATGAAAAATATAAATGATGAGAGAGAAGGAAATGAGGGAAGAGAGGATGGAAGAGATGGAAGCACGTAAATAGAAGAGGAGAATTAGGAGGTGATGTAATGTACTTACATACCTGCAAGTGCCTACAAGACTCTGCCTGAGGGGCTAAGCAGATTTAAACTAAGGAGTGCTCTCAAATTACTACAATATGAAGTCCTTGATTAATATAATCATTTTGTTCCAATTAAATGTGATTTTCATCAAAATGGGTTTTCCCAAAGATGAAGAGGTATAAATTGGGTTGCATTCTCAGCCATTTAAGAAAACACATTTTGTGGACAAACAAGGCAGAAAAACTTTCTACAAGTATTACAAAACAATAACAACACGTTACTAAAGTAAAAAAATATAAGTAATATGCTTTACTGTTAAAATTTCTCTAGAATCCTTTAAATCCTCAAATATTCTTTGCTTTCACCATACTTAAAAGTAAGATCACAAGTATCTGATGTTGATGCTGATCCTCTAGGAAAATGATGTACTGAATAACCTTTCCACAGTGCTCATTTAATCCATTCTTATCTCTAATTTAATGAGACACATGTAGAACTACAATTTTCAACAACAGTCTGTATTGCTGAAACTGAGCATACCCTAGTAATGGTGGTACCATGTTTGCCAAATTCAGAACGTTTCATTATGTCTAATTTTGCTTCTATGGTCATTATTATTCATTTTCTTTTCACCAGATGTTTCTGAGGCAACCACAGTAAGCAGCATAATGTTGCCACATATCTGACAAAAGTAAAGTACCTGTTTATACATCTTTAATAGTGTAACTGTGAAACATTATTAAAAAATCAAGGACTTCCTGTATTTACAATAACATCCAATTTGTAAGTAGAAATATAACTATACAACGTATTTAGAACCACTGTCACTTTCTACAAGTAGCATTATATAAGGTAACTCCAAAGTTCATGGCATAAAAGAAAAGTTAGCTAATTCGAGGCATACTAAGCTGGGATTGTAAAATCTGGTGTTTCTAATTTTTAAAGAGGTTATCTAACCAATATTTCTTAATTACACTGCGTCACAAGAAGAGTGAATGTTGGGGTGAAGAGGGTGGTGAGAGTAAGTGAGCTTGGGAAGGAGACTTGTGTGAGGAAGTACCAGGAGAGACTGAGTACAGAATGGAAAAAGGTGAGAACAATGGAAGTAAGGGGAGTGGGGGAGGAATGGGATGTATTTAGGGAATCAGTGATGGATTGCGCAAAAGATGCTTGTGGCATGAGAAGAGTGGGAGGTGGGTAGATTAGAAAGGGTAGTGAGTGGAGGGATGAAGAAGTAAGAGTATTAGTGAAAGAGAAGAGAGAGGCATTTGGACGATTTTTGCAGGGAAAAAATGAAATTGAGTGGGAGATGTATAAAAGAAAGAGACAGGAGGTCAAGGGAAAGGTGCAAGAGGTGAAAAAAAGGGCAAATGAGAGTTGGGGTGAGAGAGTATCATTAAATTTTAGGGAGAATAAAAAGATGTTCTGGAAGGAGGTAAATAAAGTGCGTAAGACAAGGGAGCAAATGGGAACTTCAGTGAAGGGCGCAAATGGGGAGGTGATAACAAGTAGTGGTGATGTGAGAAGGAGATGGAGTGAGTATTTTGAAGGTTTGTTGAATGTGTTTGATGATAGAGTGGCAGATATAGGGTGTTTTGGTCAAGGTGGTGTGCAAAGTGAGAGGGTTAGGGAAAATGATTTGGTAAACAGAGAAGAGGTCGTAAAAGCTTTGCGGAAGATGAAAGCCGGCAAGGCAGCAGGTTTGGATGGTATTGCAGTGGAATTTATAAAAAAAGGGGGTGACTGTATTGTTGACTGGTTGGTAAGGTTATTTAATGTATGTATGACTCATGGTGACGTGCCTGAGGATTGGCGGAATGCGTGCATAGTGCCATTGTACAAAGGCAAAGGGGATAAGAGTGAGTGCTCAAATTACAGAGGTATAAGTTTGTTGAGTATTCCTGGTAAATTATATGGGAGGATATTGATTGAGAGGGTGAAGGCATGTACAGAGCATCAGATTGGGGAAGAGCAGTGAGGTTTCAGAAGTGGTAGAGGATGTGTGGATCAGGTGTTTGCTTTGAAGAATGTATGTGAGAAATAATTAGAAAAGCAAATGGATTTGTATGTAGCATTTATGGATCTGGAGAAGGCATATGATAGAGTTGATAGAGATGCTCTGTGGAAGGTATTAAGAATATATGGTGTGGGAGGCAAGTTGTTAGAAGCAGTGAAAAGTTTTTATCGAGGATGTAAGGCATGTGTACGTGTAGGAAGAGAGAAAAGTGATTGGTTCTCAGTGAATGTAGGTTTGCGGTCAGGGGTGTGTGATGTCTTCATGGTTGTTTAATTTGTTTATGGATGGGGTGGTTAGGGAGGTGAATGCAAGAGTTTTGGAAAGAGGGGCAAGTATGAATTCTGTTGGGGATGAGAGAGCTTGGGAAGTCAGTCAGTTGTTGTTCGCTGATGATACAACGCTAGTGGCTGATTCATGTGAGAAACTGCAGAAGCTGGTGACTGAGTTTGGTAAAGTGTGTGAAAGAAGAAAGTTAAGAGTAAATGTGAATAAGAGCAAGGTTATTAGGTACAGTAGGGTTGAGGGTCAAGTCAATTGGGAGGTGAGTTTGAATGAAGAAAAACTGGAGGAAGTGAAGTGTTTTAGATATCTGGGAGTGGATCTGGCAGCGGATGGAACCATGGAAGCGGAAGTGGATCATAAGGTAGGGGAGGGGGCGAAAATTCTGGGAGCCTTGAAGAATGTGTGGAAGTCGAGAACATTATCTCGGAAACCAAAAATGGGTATGTTTGAAGGAATAGTGGTTCCAACAATGTTGTATGGTTGCGAGGCGTGGGCTATGGATAGAGTTGTGCGCAGGAGGATGGATGTTCTGGAAATGAGATGTTTGAGGACAATGTGTGGTGTGAGGTGGTTTGATCGAGTAAGTAACGTAAGGGTAAGAGAGATGTGTGGAAATAAAAAGAGCGTGGTTGAGAGAGCAGAAGAGGGTGTTTTGAAATGGTTCGGGCACATGGACAGAATGAGTGAGGAAAGATTGACCAAGAGGATATATGTGTCGGAGGTGGAGGGAACGAGGAGAAGAGGGAAACCAAATTGGAGGTGGAAAGGTGGAGTGAAAAAGATTTTGTGTGATCGGGGCCTGAACATGCAGGAGGGTGAAAGGAGGGCAAGGAATAGAGTGAATTGGATCGATATGGTATACCGGGGTTGACGTGCTGTCAGTGGATTGAATCAGGGCATGTGAAGCGTCTGGGGTAAACCATGGAAAGGTGTGTAGGTATGTATATTTGCGTGTGTGGACGTATGTATATACATGTGTATGGGGGTGGGTTGGGCCATTTCTTTCGTCTTTTTCCTTGCGCTACCTCGCAAACGCGGGAGACAGCGGCAAAGCAAAAAAAAAAAGAAAATATATGTATATATATATATATATATATATATATATATATATATATATATATATATATATATATATATATATATATAAAGGGAGCGGGTGGCTGGAAATCCTCCCCTCTCGTTTTTCTTTTAATTTTCCAAAAGAAGGAACAGAGAAGGGGGCCAGGTGAGGATATTCCCTCTATGGCCGAGTCCTCTGTTGATAACGCTACCTCGCTAATGCGGGAAATGGCGAATAGTACGAAAGAAAGAAAGATATATATATATATATTTCTATGAGTCCACGGGGAAAATGAAACACGAAAAGTTCCCAAGTGCACTTTCGTGGAATAATCACATCATCAAGTCAGAGACAAAAGAGAAATAAAACAGTCAGTTCGTATACATCGATGAGACGAAACTCGGACGCCATTTGGTAAACATGTGATTGTCCAAAACATACAACGAGCGTTCATAAACTTATCATTTTACAAATATTATCAACAATAAAGTTATCTAATTTGTACAGACCATCACTAATATTAAGATAATAATTTTTTGTGTATTTAATAATAGAAGATTCAATGATATTTCTCTTGGTAATAGAGTTAAGAGTTAACAACTGAGATGGCGTTACTCCAGTCAATACAATGATCATAGTTTTTAACATGATTAAACAAACCTTTTGATTCTTGTCCCGTTCTTATAGTATATTTATGTTGCTTAAGTCTAACAAAAAGATCCTTACCAGTCTGACCAACATAAAATTTATCACAGTTTCCATCTTATTGAAAACAGCGACTGGACGAAGAACACAAACCCATCTTTTGTGGTAAACCTGTCTAATAAACAACTAGATAAAGATTCCTTGTCTGTATTAAACTATGGTTTAAGTTTTGTGTGCTCTAACAGAGAAGCCAGCTGTGTTTATGTCATAAAGTCTTTTTGTAATTTAGAAACATACAGTAATTTAAGTAATGATGATATTAATATTTGTTAGGGTTTAGTGTATGCCAGTTTGTGAAAACCAGTAGAAGCTAATTGCCCTAAAAGATTCATAAGAGCTAATAACACCTTAAAAAAAGACAAGAATATACACATTACTAAAGCAGATAAGGCTAACACTGTTGTGATTTTAGACAAAAGTAACTATTTATCTAAAATGAATGATCTTCTAAATGAAAACACAACATATTCTAAACTTAGTAAAAATCCCTTAGAAGCAGTTGATTCTCACTTCAATGAAGAAATGAAGTTATTGTTGAAAGGTAACATTTCTCTTATCAAATATTTGTCATCTTTGTCCCCTTCATTGCCATATATGTATGGACTTATCAAAACACATAAACAAAATTTTCCAGCAAGACCTATAATGAGTTCAGTAGGCTCCATCACATGTAAATTATCAAAATGGTTAGTTTCCTTATTAAGCCCTTTAGTGGGTAAGGAATCAAATTCTAATATCATGAACAATGATGATTTAGTCAACAAGCTAAACAATATCAATATCAATTTTGATTTCAAACTAGTTAGCTTTGATGTTTCCTCACTTTTCACTAAAGTTCCAGTTGATGACCTTTTAGAATATTTATTTGATGTTTTAGATGATATTCATTTACCTGTTTCAAAGTCTAATTTCATTGAACCGATAAAATTGTGTATAAAAGACTGTGTATTTCAATTTAATGGAGATTATTATGCTCAAAAAATTGGTATGGCAATGGGTAACCCTCTTTCACCTATACTAAGTAATCTTTATATGGAATTTTTTGAAGCAAAATTACTAAAGGATAATTTACCTTCTAATGCAATTTGGTTTAGGTATGTAGATGATGTTCTTTGTGTTTGGCCAACAAATGAAAATTTACAAGTATTTCTCCCCTTTCTTAACAATTTAGTACCTTCCATCAAAATTACTGTAGAAAATGAAAATAATGGTATGTTACCATTTTTAGATTCCATGATCCATAGATAAGGAAACAAGTTTAAGTTTAGCATATGCAGAAAACTCACCAATGTATGCTCATATATCCATTATTACTCATCTCAACATGACAGAGTTAAATTATCATCATTTCAATCTATGTTCCTAAGAGCATTACGTATTTGCAGTCCAGAGTTTATTGATAATGAGTTTGAGAAGATATATTCTATTGGATCTAAGTTAAAGTACCCTAGATCTTTCTTTGATAAATCCCTTAAATTAGCAAAGAAATCATTTTATAGAGTTAAGCCCAAACCTCCCATTGACACCAAGAAACTTTTAGTTCTCCCTTTTGATAATAATTTCACTTTGCTTCCCATGTTGCTTAAATCCTTTAATGTAAATGTTGCCTTTAGCAACAATAATGCTATAAAGAATATCTTAATCAGGAATTCCCCAGAAAATTCTCTTGGTTGCATCTATAAAGTTCCTTGTGGAAACTGTGATAAATTTTATGTTGGTCAGACTGGTAAGGATCTTTCTGTTAGACTTAAGCAACATGAATATAGTATAAGAACGGAGCAAGAATCAAATGCCTTGTTTAATCATGTTAAGAACTATGATCATTGTATTGACTGGAGTAACGCCATCTCAGTTGTTAACTCTAACTCTATTACCAAGACAAATATCATTGAATCTTCTATTATTAGATACACAAAGAATTATAATCTTAATATTAGTGATGGTCTGTACAAATTAGACAACTTTATTGTTGATAAGATTTGTAAAATGATAAGTTTATGAACGCTCGTTGTATGTTTTGGACAATCACATGTTTACCAAATGGCGTCCTAGCTTCGTCTCTTCGATGTATACGAACTGACTGTTTTATTTCTCTCTTGTGTCTCCCCTGATGATGTGATTATCACACGAAAGTGCACTTGGGAACTTTTCGTGTTTCATTTTCCCCGTGGACTCTTAGGAATATCTTGATCACGCGCAAAATTTGGTTCCTTTCCATATATATATATATATATATATATATATACATATATATATATATATATATATATATATATATATATATATATATATGTACACGTTGAGATGTATAGGTATGTATATTTGCATGTGTATGTGGTTGGGATGGGCTATTCTTTCGTCTGTTTCCTTGCGCTACTTCGCTAACGCGGGAGATAGCGACAAAGCAAAATATATATATATATATATATATATATATATATATATATATATATATATATATATATATATATATATATATATTTTTTTTTTTTTAACTATTTGCCGTTTCCCGCGTTAGCGAGGTAGCGTTAAGAACAGAGGACTGGGCCTTTTTTTGGAATATCCTCACCTGGCCCCCTGTGTTCCATCTTTTAGAAAATTAAAAAAAAACGAGAGGGGAGGATTTCCAGCCCCTCCCCCCCTCCCTCCCCTTTTAGTCGCCTTCTACGACACGCAGGGAATACGTGGGAAGTATTCTTAATCCCCTATCCCCAGGGATATCCCCAGGATATATATATATATATATATATATATATATATATATATATATATATATATATATATATATATATATATATATATATATATATATATATATATATATATATATATATATATATATATATACATATATATATATATATATATGTATATATATATATATATATATATATATATATATATATATATATATATATATATATATATATATATATATATATATATATATATATATATATATATATATATATATATATATATTTTGCTTTATCGCTGTCTCCCGATCCTGCGAGGTAGCGCAAGCAAACAGACGAAAGAAATGGCCCAACCTACCCCACAGACATGCACACACTCACACGTCCACACACGGAAACTTACACACCCACACATCCCAACGTACATATATACACACACAGACACACACATATACACACATGCTCACAATTCACACTGTCTGCCCCTACTCACCCCCATCGCCACCCCGCCACACACGGAATAACATCCCCCTACCCCTTCATGTGCGCGAGGCAGCGCCAGGAAAAGACAACAAAGGCACCATTCGTTCACACACAGTCTCCAGCAGTCATGCAATAATGCCAGAAACCAAAGATCCCTTTCCACATCCAGGCCCCACAGAACTTTCCATGGTGTACCCCAGACGCTTCACATGCCCAGATTCCATCCATTGACAGCACGTCGACCCCGGTATACCACATCGATCCAATTCACTCTATTCCTTGCCCTCCTTTCACCCTCCTGCATGTTCAGGCCCTGATCACACAAAATCTTTTTCACTCCATCTTTCCACCTCCAATTTGGTCTCCCACTTCTACTCGTTCTTCCACACATTCTTCAAGGCTCCCAGGATTTTCGCCCCCTCCCCCACCCTATGATTTACTTCCTCTTCCATGGTTCCATCCGCTGACAGATCCACTCCCAGATATCTAAAACACTTTACTTCCTCCAGTTTTTCTCCATTCAAACTTACGTCCCAATTGATTTGACCCTCAACCCTACTGTACCTAATAACCTTGCTCTTATTTACATTTACTCTTAACTTTCTTCTTTCACACACTTTACGAAACTCAGTCACCATCTTCTGCAGTTTCTCATATGAATCAGCCACCAGCACTGTATCTATCTATTTTGCTTTGTCGCTGTCTCCCGCGTTAGCGAGGTAGCACAAGGAAACAGACGAAAGAATGGCCCAACCCACCCACGTACACATGTATATACATATACGTCCTCGCACGCAAATATATATACCTATACACCTTAATGTACATATAAATATATATATATAGACACACAAACATAAACATATATACACATATACATAATTCATACTGCCTGCCTTTATTTATTCCCATAGCCACCTCGCCACTCATGGAATAACAATCCCCTCCCCCCTCATATGTCGCAGGTAGCGCCAGGAAAATACAACAAAGGCTCCATTCGTTCACACTCAGTCTCTAGCTGTCATGTAATAATGCAACGAGACCACAGCTCCCTTTCCACATCCAGGCCCCACACAACTTTCCATGGTTTACCCCAGACGCTTCACATACCCTCGTTCAATCCATTGACAGCACGTCGACCCCGGTATACCACATCGTTCCAGTATACTCTATTCCTTGCACGCCTTTCACCCTCCTGCATATTCAGGCTCCGACCACTCAAAATCTTTTTCACTCCATTTTTCCACCTCCAATTTGGTCTCCCACTTCTCCTCGTTCCCTGCACCTCAGACACATATATCCTCTTGTTCAATCTTTCCTCACTCATTCTCACCATGTGACCAAACCATTTCAAAACATCCTCTTCTGCTCTCTCAACCACACTCTTTTTATTTTCACACATCTCTTTTACCCTTACATTACTTACTCGATCAAACCACCCCACACCACATATTTTCCTCAAACATCTCACTTCCAGCACATCCACCCTCCTGCGCACAACTCTATCCATAGCCCACGCCTAGCAACCATACAACATTGTTGGAACCACTATTCCTTCAAACATACCTATTTTTGCTTTCAGATATAATGTTCTCGACTTCCACACATTCTTCAAGGCTCCCAGAATTTTCATCCCCTCCCCCACCCTATGATTCACTTCCGCTTACATGGTTCCATCCGCTGCCAGATCCACTCCCAGATATATATATATATATATATATATATATATATATATATATATATATATATATATATATATATATATATATATATATATATATATATAAATTATATGGGAGGGTATTGATTGAGAGGGTGAAGGCATGTACAGAGCATCAGATTGGGGAAGAGCAGCGTGGTTTCAGACGTGGTAGAGGATGTGTAGATCAGGTGTTTGCTTTGAAGAATGTATGTGAGAAATACTTAGAAAAGCAAATGGATTTCTATGTAGCATTTATGGATCTGGAGAAGGTATATGACAGAGTTGATAGAGATGCTCTGTGGAAGGTATTAAGAATATATGGTGTGGGAGGCAAGTTGTTAGAAGCAGTGAAAAGTTTTTATCGAGGATGTAAGGCATGTGTACGTGTAAGAAGAGAGGAGTGATTGGTTCTCAGTGAATGTAGGTTTGCGTCAGGGGTGTGTGATGTCTCCATGGTTGTTTAATTTGTTTATGGATGGGGTTGTTAGAGAGGTGAATGCAAGAGTTTTGGAAAGAGGTGCAAGTATGAAGTCTGTTGGGGATGAGAGAGCTTGGGAAGTGAGTCAGTTGTTGTTCGCTGATGATACAGCCCTGGTGGCTGATTCATGTGAGAAACTGCAGAAGCTGGTGACTGAGTTTGGTAAAGTGTGTGAAAGAAGAAAGTTAAGAGTAAATGTGAATAAGAGCCATGTTATTAGGTACAGTAGGGTTGAAAGTCAAGTCAATTGGGAGGTAAGTTTGAATGGAGAAAAACTGGAGGAAGTAAAGTGTTTTAGATATCTGGGAGTGGATTTGGCAGCGGATGGAACCATGGAAGCGGAAGTGGATCATAGGGTGGGGGAGGGGGCGAAAATTCTGGGGGCCTTGAAGAATGTGTGGAAGTCGAGAACATTATCTCGGAAAGCAAAAATGGGTATGTTTGAAGGAATAGTGGTTCCAACAATGTTGTATGGTTGCGAGGCGTGGGCTATGGATAGAGTTGTGCGGAGGAGGGTGGATGTGCTGGAAATGAGATGTTTGAGGACAAAATGTGGAGTGAGGTGGTTTGATCGAGTAAATTTGTAAGGGTAAGAGAGATGTATGGAAATAAAAAGAGCGTGGTTGAGAGAGCAGAAGAGGGTATTTTGAATTGGTTTGGGCACATGGAGAGAATGGGTGAGGAAAGATTGTCAAAGAGGATATGTGTCGGAGGTGGAGGGAACGAGGAGAAGTGGGAGACCAAATTGGAGGTGGAAAGATGGAGTGAAAAAGATTTTGAGCGCTCGGGGCCTGAACATGCAGGAGGGTGAAAGGAGGGCAAGGAACAGAGTGAGTTGGATCGATGTGGTATACCGGGGTTGACGTGCTGTCAGTGGGTTGAATCAGGGCATGTGAAGCGTCTGGGGTGGGTCTTGGAAAGCTGTGTAGGTATGTATATTTGCGTGTGTGGACGTATGTATATACATGTGTATGGGGGTGGGTTGGGCCATTTCTTTCGTCTGTTTCCTTGCGCTACCTCGAAAACGCGGGAGACAGCAACAAAGCAAAAAAAAAAAAAAAAAAATATATATATATATATATATATATATATATATATATATATATATATATATATATATATATATATATATATATATATATATATATATATATATATATATATATATATATATATATATATATATATATATATATATATATATATATATATATATATATATATATATATATATATATATATATATATATATATATATATATATATATATATATATATACATATATATATATACATATATATATATATATATATATATATATATATATATATATATATATATATATATATATATATATATATATATATATATATATATATATATATATATATATATATATCCCTGGGGATAGGGGAGAAAGAATACTTCCCACGTATTCCCTGCGTGTCGTAGAAGGCGACTAAAAGGGAAGGGAGCGGGGGCTGGAAATCCTCCCCTCTCAATTTTTTTTTCTTTTTTATTTTCCAAAAGAAGGAACAGAGAAGGGGGCCTGGTGAGGATATTCCCTAAAAGGCCCAGTCCTCTGTTCTTAACGCTACCTCGCTAATGCGGGAAATGGCGAATAGTATGAAAGAAAGAAAAGATATATATATATATATGTATATGTGTGTAAGAGAATATATATACTTAATCTCCTATCCCTGGGGATAGGGGATTAAGAATACTTCCCACGTATTCCCTGCGTGTCGTAGAAGGCGACTATAAGGGGAGGGAGCGGGGGGCTGGAAATCCTCCCCTCTCTTTTTTTTTTAACTTTCCAAAAGAAGGAACAGAGGGGGCCAGGTGAGGATATTCCAAAAAAGGCCCTGTCCTCTGTTCCTAACGGTACCTCGCTAATGCGGGAAATGGCGAATAGTTTAAAAGAAAAAGAAAGATATATATATATATATATATATATATATATATATATATATATATATATATATATATATATATATATATATATATATATATATATATATATATATATATATATATATATATACACATATATTTGAAAGGATCACAGTTTTGATCGTGATCAAAATATTCCTATGAGTCCACGAGAATAATGACGCACGAAAAGTTCCCAAGTGCACTTTAGTGTAATAATCACATCATAAGGGGATACACAAGAGAGAAATATAACAGTCAGTTGATATACATCGAAGAGACGAAGCTAGTACGCCATTTGGTAAACATGTGATTGTCCAAAACATACAACATTTTAAAAATCTTATCAACAATAAAGTTATCTAATTTGTACAGACCATCACTAATATTAAGATTATAATTCTTTGTGTATCTAAAAATAGAAGATTCAATGATATTTGTTTTGGTAATAGAGTTAGAGTTAACAACTAAGATGGCGTTACTCCAGTCAATACAATGATCATAGTTTTTAACATGATTAAACAAGGCATTTGATTCTTCTCTCGTTCTTATACTATACTTATGTTGCTTAAGTCTAACAGAAAGATCCTTACCAGTCTGACCAACATAAAATTTATCACAGTTTCTACAAGGATCTGTATAGATGCAACCAAGAGAATTTTCTGGTGAATTCCTGGTTAAGATATTAATTATAATATTACTGCTGCTAAAGGCAACATTTACATAAAAGGATTTAAGCGACATGGGAAGGAAAGTGAAATTATCATTAAAAGGGAGAAATAATAGATTCTTGGTATCAATGGGAGGTTTGGGCTCAACTCTATAAAATGATTTCTTTGCGAACTTAAGGGATTTATCAATGAAAGATCTAGGGTACTTTAACTCAGATCCAATAGAATATATCTTCTTAAACTCATCATCAATAAACTCTGGACTGCAAATACGTAATGCCCTTAGGATATAGAATGAAATGATGATAATTTCACCCCAACTCTCATTTGCCCTCTTTTTCACCTCTTGCACCTTTCTCTTGACCTCCTGTCTCTTTCTTTTATACATCTCCCACTCAATTGCATTTTTTCCCTGCAAAAATCGTCCAAATGCCTCTCTCTTCTCTTTCACTACTAATCTTACTTCTTCATCCCACCACTCACTACCCTTTCTAATCAACCCACCTCCCACTCTTCTCATGCCACAAGCATCTTTTGCGCAATCCATCACTGATTCCCTAAATACATCCCATTCCTCCCCCACTCGCCTTACTTTCATTGTTCTCACCTTTTTCCATTCTGTACTGAGTCTCTCCTGGTACTTCCTCACACAAGTCTCCTTCCCAAGCTCACTTACTCTCACCACCCTCTTCACCCGAACATTCACTCTTCTTTTCTGAAAACCCATACAAATCTTCACCTTAGCCTCCACAAGATAATGATCAAACATCCCTCCAGTTGCACGTCTCAGCACAATAACATGTTAATGTTAATATATATATATATATATATATATATATATATATATATATATATATATATATATATATATATATATATATATATATATATATATATATATATATATATATATATATATATATATCTACGACACGCGAGGAATGCGTGGGAAGTATTCTTTCACCCCTATCCCCAGGGATAATATATATATATATTTTTTTTTTTTTTTTTTTTTATACTTTGTCGCTGTCTCCCGCGTTTGCGAGGTAGCGCAAGGAAACAGACGAAAGAAAATGGCCCAACCCCCCCCCCATACACATGTACATACACACGTCCACACACGCAAATATACATACCTACACAGCTTTCCATGGTTTACCCCAGACGCTTCACATGCCTTGCTTCAATCCACTGACAGCACGTCAACCCCTGTATACCACATGACACCAATTCACTCTATTTCTTGCCCTCCTTTCACCCTCCTGCATGTTCAGGCCCCGATCACACAAAATCTTTTTCACTCCATCTTTCCACCTCCAATTTGGTCTCCCTCTTCTCCTCGTTCCCTCCACCTCCGACACATATATCCTCTTGGTCAATCTCTCCTCACTCATTCTCTCCATGTGCCCAAACCATTTCAAAACACCCTCTTCTGCTCTCTCAACCACGCTCTTTTTATTTCCACACATCTCTCTTACCCTTACGTTACTTACTCGATCAAACCACCTCACACCACACATTGTCCTCAAACATCTCATTTCCAGCACGTCCATCCTCCTGCGCACATCTCTATCCATAGCCCACGCCTCGCAACCATACAACATTGTTGGAACCACTATTCCCTCAAACATACCCATTTTTGCTTTCCGAGATATATATATATATATATATATATATATATATATATATATATATATATATATATATATATATATATATATATATATATATATATATATATATATAAATATATATACACATACACACCCATACACATACATACGCACATATATACACACACACACACACATACATATATATACATATGAAAAATGTAAGAAACAATTTAGAAAACTGAATATTCTAGCTTGAAATGAAATGAAAAGATGAATGTCACATAATGGTTCGACCTCTGGCTATGGAAAAAGGAAATGTATAATTTATTTACACAAACGTCAATAGTAGTTCTCATCAATTTAACCACTGTATCAATAAGCTTCAATGTCTAAGCTACATTTTTTCCAATTTCACTATTTTCTTGTCAAAGCACCATGTATGAAAACTATCACTCCAGTAACACAACTATAAACATTTACTTCCCCTTTAAAAAAGTTCTGGGGAAGTCTATCTCGATACACTGCGGGACACTCTACCACCTGGCGAGGTTTGTGTTGCAATGGTTCTTGATTCACAAACGTAGTAGCATCACTGGTGGGCCAAGGTAGTTCCTTTGGCGAAGAGGAGCTCATGAAACATGTCGGAAAGCATGCTACCGCAGGCAGGAGTGAAGGCTGATGCAAACTGGTATCGTTCTGAATGATGTGATGGTTACGAGATGATCCTCTGACTCACGTCCTAGAGATCCGTCTTGATATATACACACATATATATATATATATATATATATATATATATATATATATATATATATATATATATATATATATATATATATATATACAATGGAAGTAAGGGGAGTGGGGGAGGAATAGGATGTATTTAGGGAATCAGTGATGGATTGCGCAAAAGATGCTTGTGGCATGAGAAGAGTGGGAGGTGGGTTGATTAGAGATCCTAGAGACCCGTCTTGATATATACATGTATATATATATATATATATATATATATATATATATATATATATATATATATATATATATATATATATATATATATATATATATATATATATATATATATATATATATATATATATATATATATATATACAATGGAAGTAAGGGGAGTGGGGGAGGAATGGGATGTATTTAGGGAATCAGTGATGGATTGCGCAAAAGATGCTTGTGGCATGAGAAGAGTGGGAGGTGGGTTGATTAGAAAGGGTAGTGAGTGGTGGGATGAAGAAGTAAGAGTATTAGTGAAAGAGAAGAGAGAGACATTTGGACGATTTTTGCAGGGAAAAAATGCAATTGAGTGGGAGATGTATAAAAGAAAGAGACAGGAGGTCAAGAGAAAGGTGCAAGAGGTGAAAAAAAGGGCAAATGAGAGTTGGGGTGAGAGAGTATCATTAAACTTTAGGGAGAATAAAAAGATGTTCTGGAAGGAGGTAAATAAAGTGCGTAAGACAAGGGAGCAAATGGGAACTTCAGTGAAGGGCGCAAATGGGGAGGTGATAACAAGTAGTGGTGATGTGAGAAGGAGATGGAGTGAGTATTTTGAAGGTTTGTTGAATGTGTTTGATGATAGAGTGGCAGATATAGGGTGTTTTGGTCGAGGTGGTGTGCAAAGTGAGAGGGTTAGGGAAAATGATTTGGTAAACAGAGAAGAGGTAGTGAAAGCTTTGCGGAAGATGAAAGCCGGCAAGGCAGCAGGTTTGGATGGTATTGCAGTGGAATTTATTAAAAAAGGGGGTGACTGTATTGTTGACTGGTTGGTAAGGTTATTTAATGTATGTATGACTCATGGTGAGGTGCCTGAGGATTGGCGGAATGCGTGCATAGTGCCATTGTACAAAGGCAAAGTGGATAAGAGTGAGTGCTCAAATTACAGAGGTATAAGTTTGTTGAGTATTCCTGGTAAATAATATGGGAGGGTATTGATTGAGAGGGTGAAGGCATGTACAGAGCATCAGATTGGGGAAGAGCAGTGTGGTTTCAGAAGTGGTAGAGGATGTGTGGATCAGGTGTTTGCTTTGAAGAATGTATGTGAGAAATACTTAGAATAGCAAATGGATTTGTATGTAGCATTTATGGATCTGGAGAAGGCATATGATAGAGTTGATAGAGATGCTCTGTGGAAGGTATTAAGAATATATGGTGTGGGAGGAAAGTTGTTAGAAGCAGTGAAAAGTTTTTATCGAGGATGTAAGGCATGTGTACGTGTAGGAAGAGAGGAAAGTGATTGGTTCTCAGTGAATGTAGGTTTGCGGCAGGGGTGTGTGATGTCTCCATGGTTGTTTAATTTGTTTATGGATGGGGTTGTTAGGGAGGTAAATGCAAGAGTTTTGGAAAGAGGGGCAAGTATGAAGTCTGTTGGGGATGAGAGAGCTTGGGAAGTGAGTCAGTTGTTGTTCGCTGATGATACAGCGCTGGTGGCTGATTCAATTGAGAAACTGCAGAAGCTGGAGACTGAGTTTGGTGACTGATTGTTTGGAAGAAGAAAGTTAAGAGTAAATGTGAATAAGAGCAAGGTTATTAGGTACAGTAGGGTTGAGGGTCAAGTCAATTGGGAGGTGAGTTTGAATGGAGAAAAACTGGAGGAAGTGAAGTGTTTTAGATATCTGGGAGTGGATCTGGCAGCGGATGGAACCATGGAAGCGGAGGTGGATCATAGGCTGGGGGAGGGGGCGAAAATCCTGGGGGCCTTGAAGAATGTGTGGAAGTCGAGAACATTATCTCGGAAAGCAAAAATGGGTATGTTTGAAGGAATAGTGGTTCCAACAATGTTGTATGGTTGCGAGGCGTGGGCTATGGGTAGAGTTGTGCGGAGGAGGATGGATGTGCTGGAAATGAGATGTTTGAGGACAATGTGTGGTGTGAGGTGGTTTGATCGAGTGAGTAACGTAAGGGTAAGAGAGATGTGTGGAAATAAAAAGAGCGTGGTTGAGAGAGCAGAAGAGGGTGTTTTGAAGTGGTTTGGGCACATGGAGAGGATGAGTGAGGAAAGATTGACCAAGAGGATATATGTGTCGGAGGTGGAGGGAACAAGGAGAAGAGGGAGACCAAATTGGAGGTGGAAAGATGGAGTGAAAAAGATTTTGTCTGATCGGGGCCTGAACATGCAGGAGGGTGAAAGGAGGGCAAGGACTAGAGTGAATTGGAGCGATGTGGTATACCGGGGTTGACGTGCTGTCAGTGGATTGAATCAAGGCATGTGAAGGGTCTGGGGTAAACCATGGAAAGCTGTGTAGGTATGTATATTTGCGTGTGTGGACGTATGTATATACATGTGTATGGGGGGGGGGGGTTGGGCCATTTCTTTCGTCTGTTTCCTTGCGCTACCTCGCAAACGCGGGAGACAGCGACAAAGTATGATAAATAAATATATAAATAAATATATATATATATATATATATATATATATATATATATATATATATATATATATATATATATATATATATATATATATATATATATATATATATGCAGTTGAGTGGGAGCTGTATAAGAGAAAGAGAAAGGTGCAAGAGGTGAAAAAGAGGGCAAATGAGAGTTAGGGTGAGAGAGTATCATTAAATTCTAGGGAAAATAAAAAGATGTTCTAGATGGAGGTAAATAAAGTGCGTAAGACAAGGGAGCAAATGGGAACTTCATAGAAGGGCGCAAATGGGGAGGTGATAACAAGTAGTGGTGATGTGAGAAGGAGATGGAGTGAGTATTTTGAAGGTTTGTTGAATGTGTTTGATGATAGAGCGCCAGATATAGGGTGTTATGGTCGAGGTGGTGTGCAAAGTGAGAGGGTTAGAGAAAATGATTTGGTAAACAGAGAAGAGGTAGTAAAAGCTTTGCGGAAGATGAAAGCCGGCAAGGCAGCATGTTTGGATGCTATTGCAGTGGAATTTATTAAAAAAGGGGGTGACTGTATTATTGACTGGTTGGTAAGGTTATTTAATGTATTTATGACTCATGGTGAGGTGCCTGAGGATTGGCGGAATGCGTGCATAGTGCCATTGTACACAGGCAAAGGGGATAATAGTGAGTGCTCAAATTACAGAGGTATAAGTTTGTTTAGTATTCCTGTTAAATTATATCGGAGGATATTGATTGAGAGGGTGAAGGCATGTACAGAGCATCAGATTGGGGAAGAGCAGTGTGGTTTCAGAAGTGGTAGAGGATGTGTGGATCAAGTGTTTGCTTTGAAGAATGTATGTGAGAAATACTTAGAAAAGCAAATGGATTTGAATGTAGCATTTATGGATCTGGAGAAGGCATATGACAGAGTTGATAGAGATGCTCTGTGGAAGGTATTAAGAATATATGGTGTGGGAGGAAAGTTGTTAGAAGCAGTGAAAAGTTTTTATCGAGGATGTAAGGCATGTGTACGCGTAGGAAGAGAGGAAAGTGATTGGTTTTCAGTGAATGTAGGTTTGCGGCAGGGGTGTGTGATGTCTCCATGGTTGTTTGATTTGTTTATGGATGGGGTTGTTAGGGAGGTGAATGCAAGAGTTTTGGAAAGAGGGGCAAGTATGAAGTCTGTTGGGGATGAGAGAGCTTGGGAAGTGAGTCAGTTGTTGTTCGCTGATGATACAGCGCTGGTGGCTGATTCATGTGAGAAACTGCAGAAGCTGGTGACTGAGTTTGGTAAAGTGTGTGAAAGAAGAAAGTTAAGAGTAAATGTGAATAAGAGCAAGGTTATTAGGTACAGTAGGGTTGAGGGTCAATTCAATTGGGAGGTGAGTTTGAATGGTAGAAAAATTGGAGGAAGTGAAGTGTTTTAGATATCTGGGAGTGGATCTGGCAGCGAATGGAACCATGGAAGCGGAAGTGGATCATAGGGTGGGGGAGGGGGCGAAAATTCTGGGAGCCTTGAAGAATGTGTGGAAGTCGAGAACATTATCTCGGAAAGCAAAAATGAGTATGTTTGAAGGAATAGTGGTTCCAACAATGTTGTATGGTTGCGAGGCGTGGACTATGGATAGAGTTGTGCGCAGGAGGATGGATGTGCTGGACATGAGATGTTTGAGGACAATGTGTGGTGTGAGGTGGTTTGATCGAGTGATTAACGTAAGGGTAAGAGAGATGTGTGGAAATAAAAAGAGCGTGGTTGAGAGAGCAAAAGAGGGTGTTTTGAAATGGTTTGGTCACATGGAGAGAATGAGTGAGGAAAGATTGACCAAGAGGATATATGTGTCGGAGGTGGAGGGAACGAGGAGAAGAGGGAGACCAAATTGGAGGTGGAAAGATGGAGTGAAAAAGATTTTGTGTGATCGGGGCCTGAACATGCAGGAGGGTGAAAGGAGGGCAAAGAATAGAGTGAATTGGATCGATGTGGTATACCGGGGTTGACGTGCTGTCAGTGGATTGAATCAAGGCATGTGTATGGGGGTGGGTTGGGCCATTTCTTTCGTGTGTTTCCTTGCGCTACCTCGCAAACGCGGGAGACAGCGACAGAGCAAAAAAAAAATATATATATATATATATATATATATATATATATATATATATATATATATATATATATATATATATATATATATATATATATATATATATATATATATATATATCTAATGATACTCTCTCACCCCAACTCTCATTTGCCCTTTTTTTCACCTCTTGCCCCTTTCTCTTGACCTCCTGTCTCTTTCTTTTATACATCTCCCACTCAATTGCATTTTTTCCCTGCAAAAATCGTCCAAATGCCTCTCTCTTCTCCTTCACTAATACTCTTACTTCTTCATCCCACAACTCACTACCCTTTCTAATCAACCCACCTCCCACTCTTCTTATGCCACAAGCATCTTTTGCGCAATCCATCACTGATTCCCTAAATACATCCCATTCCTCCCTCACTCCCCTTACTGCCATTGTTCTCACCTTTTTCCATTCTGTACTTATTCTCTCCTGGTACTTCCTCACACAGGTCTCCTTCCCAAGCTCACTTACTCTCACCACCCTCTTCACCCCAACATTCACTCTTCTTTTCTGAAAACCCATACAAATCTTCACCTTAGCCTCCACAAGATAATGATCATTAAATTTTAGGGAGAATAAAAAGATGTTCTGGAAGGAGGTAAATAAAGTGCGTAAGACAAGGGAGCAAATGGGAACTTCAGTGAAGGGCGCAAATGGGGAGGTGAAAACAAGTAGTGGTGATGTGAGAAGGAGATGGAGTGAGTATTTTGAAGGTTCGTTGAATGTGTTTGATGATAGAGTTGCAGATATAGGGTGTTTTGGTGGAGGTGGTGTGCAAAGTGAGAGGGTTAGGGAAAATGATTTGGTAAACAGAGAAGAGGTAGTGAAAGCTTTGCGGAAGATGAAAGCCGGCAAGGCAGCAGGTTTGGATGGTATTGCAGTGGAATTTATTAAAAAAGGGGGTGACTGTATTGTTGACTGGTTGGTAAGGTTATTTAATGTATGTATGACTCATGGTGAGGTGCCTGAGGATTGGCGGAATGCGTGCATAGTGCCATTGTACAAAGGCAAAGTGGATAAGAGTGAGTGCTCAAATTACAGAGGTATAAGTTTGTTGAGTATTCCTGGTAAATTATATGGGAGGGTATTGATTGAGAGGGTGAAGGCATGTACAGAGCATCAGATTGGGGAAGAGCAGTGTGGTTTCAGAAGTGGTAGAGGATGTGTGGATCAGGTGTTTGCTTTGAAGAATGTATGTGAGAAATACTTAGAAAAGCAAATGGATTTGTATGTAGCATTTATGGATCTGGAGAAGGCATATGATAGAGTTGATAGAGATGCTCTGTGGAAGGTATTAAGAATATATGGTGTGGGAGGAAAGTTGTTAGAAGCAGTGAAAAGTTTTTATCGAGGATGTAAGGCATGTGTACGTGTAGGAAGAGAGGAAAGTGATTGGTTCTCAGTGAATGTAGGTTTGCGGCAGGGGTGTGTGATGTCTCCATGGTTGTTTAATTTGTTTATGGATGGGATTGTTAGGGAGGTAAATGCAAGAGTTTTGGAAAGAGGGGCAAGTATGAAGTCTGTTGGGGATGAGAGAGCTTGGGAAGTGAGTCAGTTGTTGTTCGCTGATGATACAGCGCTGGTGGCGGATTCATGTGAGAAACTGCAGAAGCTGGTGACTGAGTTTGGTAAAGTGTGTGGAAGAAGAAAGTTAAGAGTAAATGTGAATAAGAGCAAGGTTATTAGGTACAGTAGGGTTGAGGGTCAAGTCAATTGGGAGGTGAGTTTGAATGGAGAGAAACTGGAGGAAGTGAAGTGTTTTAGATATCTGGGAGTGGATCTGGCAGCGGATGGAACCATGGAAGCGGAAGTGGATCATAGGGTGGGGGAGGGGGCGAAAATTCTGGGGGCCTTGAAGAATGTGTGGAAGTCGAGAACATTATCTCGGAAAGCAAAAATGGGTATGTTTGAAGGAATAGTGGTTCCAACAATGTTGTATGATTGCGGGGCGTGGGCTATGGATAGAGTTGTGCGCAGGAGGATTGATGTGCTGGAAATGAGATGTTTGAGGACAATGTGTGGTGTGAGGTGGTTTGATCGAGTGAGTAACGTAAGGGTAAGAGAGATTTGTGGAAATAAAAAGAGCGTGGTTGAGAGAGCAGAAGAGGGTGTTTTGAAGTGGTTTGGGCACATGGAGAGAATGAGTGAGGAAAGATTGACCAAGAGGATATATGTGTCGGAGGTGGAGGGAACGAGGAGAAGAGGGAGACCAAATTGGAGGTGGAAAGATGGAGTGAAAAAGATTTTGTGTGATCGGGGCCTGAACATGCAGGAGGGTGAAAGGAGGGCAAGGACTAGAGTGAATTGGAGCGATGTGGTATACCGGGGTTGACGTGCTGTCAGTGGATTGAATCAAGGCATGTGAAGCGTCTGGGGTAAACCATGGAAAGCTGTGTAGGTATGTATATTTGCGTGCGTGGACGTATGTATATACATGTGTATGGGGGGGGGGTTGGGCCATTTCTATCATCTGTTTCCTTGCGCTACCTCGCAAACGCGGGAGACAGCGATAAAGTATAATAAAAATATAAGTATATATATATATATATATATATATATATATATATATATATATATATATATATATATATATATATATATATATATATATACCGAATGATGAGGTGGTATAGGGATGAGGGTTAATACGGCATAGGTATTGATGAAGGAAGATGTGTACGGGGAGAGGGCTGATGCATCATAGGTATCGAGGAATGATGGGTTTTACGTGGTGAGGAATGAAACGTTTTAGGCAGTGAAGAATGAATTGTGGTTGGGGTGAGGAATGATATGGTATATGTACTTAGGAATTAAGGAGTATAGGGATTGTGGGATAATACTTTATATTAAGGAATTATGAGGTGGTCTGGAATAGGGATCATAAGATATAGGTACTGAAGAATAAGTAGGTGTAGGGAAAATTGACGATATGGTATAGTTACTGAAAAATGTAGTAGTGTAGAGGGTGAGTGATAATCCGATATAGCTACTGAGGAAAGAATGGGTGTAGAGAGTTAGCAATGATACAGTATGTGTAGTTATGAATGAGGGGTGTAGTGGATGAGAGATTATCTGATGTAGTTACTTAGGAATGAAGAGGTGTAGGGTGTGAAGGATGATAAGGTATTGAGACTGAGGAATGAAAGTGTACAGGCAATGATGGATGATGCGGTATATTTATTGAGAAACGAAGGTGTGTGGAGATGAGGGATGATACGATGTAAGTACTGAGGAAGGAAGGGTTGTAGGAGCGATAAATGATACAGTATAGGTACTGAGGAATGAAGTGGTGTAGAGGGTGAGTGATGATAGGGTATGTTACTGAGGAATGAAGGGGTGTAAGGGATGAGGGATGATACACTCTAGGTACTTACAAATAATGGTGAATATTTTGTGAGGGACGATTTGGTTTAGGCACCAAGGAATGAAGGGATGTATGGATGAGGGATGATACGGTATAGGTCTTGAGGAATGAAAGGTGTAGGGGTTGTGGGATGACTCGGCATAGTTCCTGAGGAATGAAGTGGTGTATGTGTGAGTATTGATAAGATACAGGTACTGAGGAATGAAGCGATGTAGAGATGAAGAAATATACAGCATACGTACTGAGGAATGATATGGTGAAGGGGGTAAGATACAAGGTATAGTTTCTGAATAATGAAGTGGCGTATGAGTGAGGGATTATAGGATATAGGTATTCAGGAATGAAGGTGTGGAAGGGATGAGGAACGATACTGTATAGGTACTGAGAAATGAAGGGTTCTAGAGGTCGATGCATGATAGGTTACAGGTACTGAGGAATGAAGGGGTGTAGCAGTGACGGATGATACGTCGCAGGTACTCAGGAATGTAGGTGTGTAGAGGGTGAGGGTCGATACTCTATAGGTATTGAGGAATGAAGGGGCGGAGGCGTTGATTGGTGAATCGGAATCGGTATTGAGGTATGAAGGAGTTTAGGATGCAAGGGAAGATCCCGCATAGATACTGAGGAATGAGGGGTGTAGGGGTGGGGAATGATATGATATAAATACTGAGGGAGGAAGTGGTGTAGGAGGTGAGGAGTGATGTAAGTAATGAGAAATGCATTAGTGCATTTGGTAGGAGATTGTACGGTATAAGTACTAAGGAATGAAGGGTTTAGGAGTGCAGAATGATACGGCATATGTAATGAGGATAGAAGAAGTGTATAGGTGAGGGACAATATGGGTTTGGTATTGAGGAATAAAAGAGTATAGAGAGTGAGGGATGGTACGTTGAAAGTACTGAAGAATGAAAGTGTATGCTCCCGGAGATATAGGATGATACGGTATAGATTCTGAGGAATGAAAAGTCAAAGGGAGTGAGGGATGATACGATATAGATGCTGAGAAATGAAGTGGCATATGGGATGAATAATGATATGGTATAAGGAGCGAGGACTGAAGGGGTTTAATGACTGTGGATGATGCAGTATAGTTACTGAGGAATGAAGTGGTGTAGGGATGAAAGACGATACGGTATAGCTCTTGAGGAATGATGGGAAGTAGGGATTGGGGAGGACACGTTATATGTACCGAGAAATAAAGGGGTGTTACTGTGAGGGATGTTACGACATATGTACTAAGGAATGAAGTGTTAGGAGTGTGGGATGATACGGTATATGTAATGAGGATAGAAGAGGTGCATAGTTGAGGGACAATGCGGATTTGTAATGAGGAATAAAAGAGTATAGAGAGTGAGGGATGTTACGGTGAAAGTACTGAAGAATGAAAGAGTGTAGGGGGTAAGGGATGATATGGTATAGATTCTGAGGAATGATAGGTCAAAGGGAGTAAGGGATGATACGATATAGATACTAAGAAATGAAGTGGTATATGGGATGAAGGATGATATGGTATAAGGAGTGAAGACTGAACGGGTTTAAAGGACTATGGATGATGCAGTGTACTTATTGTGGAATGAAGTGGTGTAGGGATGAAAGACGATACGGTTTAGCTCTTGAGGAATGAGGGGAAATAGGGATTGAGGAGGACACGTTATATGTACCGAGAAATGAAGGAGTGTTACTGTGAGGGATGGTACGATATATGTACTAAGGAATAAAGTGTTTAGGGGTGTGGGATGATACGATATATGTAATGAGGATAGAAGAGGTGCATAGGTGAGGGAAAATACGGGTTTGGTAATGAGGAATAAAAGAGTATAGAGAGTGAGGGATGGTACGGCGAAAGTACTGAAGAATGAAAAGGGTGTAGGGGATAAGGGATGATGTGGTATAGATTCTGAGGAATGAAAGGCCAAAGGGAGAGGGATGATACGGTATAGATACTGAGAAATGAAGTGGTAAATGGGATGAAGGATGATATGGTAAAAGGAGTGAGGGCTGAAGGGGTTAAAAGGACTATGGATGATGCGGTATAGTTACTATGGAATGAAGGGGTGTAGGGATGAAAGACGATACGGTTTAGCTCTTGACGAATGAGGTGAAGTAGGGGTTGAGGAGGACACGTTATATGTACCGAGAAATGAAGGGGTGTAGCTGTGAGGGATGGTGCGACATATGTACTATGGAATGAAGGAGTGTAGCGCTGAAGGATTTTAGGGTATAGATACCGAGGAATAAAGGGGTTAAGGGCGCAAGGGATCATACGGTGTAGATACTGAGGAAAGAAGTAGTGAAAGGGGTGAGGGATGATATGGTACAGGTGTTAATGAGTGAAGGTATGTAAGGGTTGAGGAATGATACATTATGGGTACTAAGTAATGCAGGCGTGTATGGGTGAGGCTTGATACGGTTTAGGTACTGAGGAATGAATGAGTAAAGCAGCGAGAGATGATATGGTATAAGTACTGACGAATGATGGGGTATATGGGGTGAGGGAGAGAACGGGACAATTACTGAGGAAGGAAAGGGTGTAAGGGTGAGGGATGATACGGTAAAGGTACTGGAGAATGAAGGTCTGTTGGAGGTGAGAGATGATAAGATATAGGTACTGAGGAATGAAGGGGCGTAGAGGTGAGGGATTATACAGTATAGGTATTGAGGAATGGGGTTTATGGGGTGAGCTATGGTATAGTGCAGGTACTGATGAATGAATGGGAATAGGGGTAAGGAATGATATGGTATAGATATTGAGGAATTAAGGAGCGGAAGGATATTATATACACATATAGGTACTAAGGAATGAAGTGTTGGAAAATATGGATGATAAGATATAGGTACTGAAGAGCTTAGTGTTGTAAGGAAAAGGGATGATATGGTATAGTTTCTGAAGAATGAAGGTAGGGTGAGAAATGATACAATATAGGTACTAAGGAATGAAGGGGTGTAGGGGGTAAAGAATTATACGGTATGGGTACTAAGGAATAAATGGCTGTAGGGGGTGATGAATGATACGATGTAGGTACTGAAGAATGGAGAGGTGTACGCGGTAAGGAATGATATAGTATGGATTCTGAGGAATGAAGGAGTGTAGGGTGAGGGATGATATGGTATTGGAACTGAGGAATGAAAGGGTGCAGGCGATGAGGGATGGTACAGTACATATACTGAGGAGTGAAGAAGTGTCGGGATGAAGAATGAGACGATATAAGCACTGAGGAATGAAGGGTTGTAGGGGTAAGGGATGATGCGGTATAGGTACTGAGGAATAAAGTGATCTAGGGGCTGAGGGATGATACTTTATAGGTACTGAGGAATGAAGGGGCGTTGGGGGTTGGGGATGATACAATGTAGGTACTGGGGAATGAAAGGTCCTATTTTGTGAGGTTTGATACGGTACAAGCACTGAGGAAGGAAGGGCTTATTTTTTGAGGGATGATATGGTATCGGTACCTAGGAATGAAGGGTGTAGGGGTGAGGAACATGATACGGTATAGATCTTCAGGAATGATAAGGTGTAGGGTTGTGTGATAACACGGTAAAAGTGCTGAGGAATGAAGGGGTGTAAGTGAGAGTGATATACGATATAGGTACTATGGAATAAAGTGATGTAAAGGTGAAGAAATATACGGAATACGTACTGAAGAATGATGAGGTGTAGGGGGTGAGAGATGATACGGTATAGTTTCTGAATAATGAAGTGGTTATAGGGATGAGGGATGATACGATATAGGTACTGAGGAATGAATGAATGTAGGGGGTGTCAGATGATACGGTATAGGTACTGATTAGTGAACAGGTCAGAGATGTGGGATGATACGTTATAGGTAATCAGGAATAAAGGTGTGTAGCGGGTGAGGGATGATACGCTATAGGTACTGAGGAATGATGGGGTGTACTGGGTGAGTGGTGAATCGGAATTGGTACTGAGGAATGAAGGGGTGAAGGATGTGAGGGAGGATGCGGTATAGATACTGAGAAATGGAGGGGTATAGTGGTTGAAGAAGGAAGTGGTTTAGGGGTGAGTATAGGCACAGTATAGGTACTAAGGAATAAAGTGGTGCAGTTAGTATGAGATGGTATGGAATATGTGCTGAGGGGTGTAATGGTGAAGGGTCATAATGCATAGGTATCGAGGAATAAGCGGGTGGTGATGGATGATACGGTACAAATTATGAAGAATGTGTTGGTAAAAGAGGTGAGGGATGATACGGAATAATGATTGAGAACTGAAAGGTTGTGGGGTTCAGGGATGATACGTTATAGGTACTGAGTAATAAAGGTGTGTATGGGTGAAGCTTGATACGGTATTGGTACTGAGGAATGAATGAGTGCAGGCGTGAGGCATGATATCTTATAAGTACGAACGAATAAGGGGATCTATGGGGTGAAGAATGTGACGGTACATATACTGAGTTATGACGAGATAGAGGGGATGAGGGATAATACGCTATAGATACTGAAGAAGAAAGGAGTGATACGGTATAGGTACCGGGAAGTGAAGGGGTGTAGGGAGTGAGAGATAATGCGTTATAGGTACTCAGGAATGAAGGAGTGTAGGGGTGAGGGATGACTCGATATAGATATTGAGAAATTAGGGGGTTTTAAGGGAGAGGAATGATACGTTATAGGTACAAAAGGAATGAACGGGGGTAGGGGTGAGGAATCATATGATGTAGGTAATAGGGTGTAGGGAGTGTGGGATGATATGTTATAGGCACTGAAGAAGGAAGAGGTGTTGGGGAATATTGATGATAAGATATAGGTACTGAAGAATCAGGTGGTGTAGGGAAAAGGGGTGATACGGTATAG
The DNA here is from genome assembly GCF_036320965.1 of Panulirus ornatus. Taxonomy (NCBI): domain Eukaryota; kingdom Metazoa; phylum Arthropoda; class Malacostraca; order Decapoda; family Palinuridae; genus Panulirus; species Panulirus ornatus. The sequence goes on from NC_092291.1 coordinate 5,216,468, forward strand.
TTATTGAAGAATTAAGGAGTGTAGAGGGTGAGTGATAACACGATATAAGTGCTGAGGAATGAAGGGGTGTAGCTGGTGAGGGATGAAACGATATAGGTACTGGAGAATGAAGGCCTCTACTCTGTTGTTGGCGAGGAATGAAGAGTTTTAGGGGTGAGGATGACACTGCATAGTTAATGAGGGATGAACTGTTGTAGTGTGTGAGGGATGAAACGGTATATGTACTTAGGAATGAAGGGGAGTAGGGAGTGAGGGATGATACGATGTAGGCACAGAGGAGTGAAGGGGTGAGGAATGATACGGTATAGGTGCTGAGGAATGAAGGGATTTATGGGGTGAGGGATGATACGGAAATGGCAGTGAGTCCTGTAAGGGAATAGGGGGTAAATAATGATACGGAATGGGTATTGAGAAATGAAGGGGTGTAGGGTGTGAAGAATAATATGGTATCGGTACTGAGGAATGAAAGGGTGCAGGAGATGTGGGATGATACGTTATATATACTGAGGAATAAAGGGGTTAAGGGATATGGGTTCATTCGATATGAATACTGAGGAATGAAGGATTGTAGGGGTGAGGGAAGATAATGAATAGTTACTGAGGAATGAAGGGGTATAGGTGGTGAGGGATGACACGTTATAAGTACTGAGGAATGAAGGGATGTAGGGGGTGAGGAATGATACAATGTAGTTACTGAGGAATAAGTGGCTTATTTTGTGAGGGATGATATGGTATAGGTAATGAGGAATGAAGGGGATAATTTTTTGAAGGATAATATGGTATAGTTACTAAGGAATTAAGAGGTGTAGGGGTTGAGGGATGACACGGTATAGGTCCTGAGAGACGAAAGGGTATGGGTGTGAGGAATGATACGATATAGGTACTGAGGAATGAAGAGGTGTATGGGTGAAGGAATAGACGGTATACGTACTGACGAATGATGAGATGTATGGGGTGAGAGATAAAACGGTATAGGTTCTGATTTATGAAGTGGTGTAGGGGTGAGGGATGATACGGTTCAGGTGATGAGGAATGAAGTGGTGTAAGAGGTGAGGGGTATTACGGTATAGGTACTGAGTAATGAAGGGGTATAATCAGTAAGGGATGATAAGGTATAGCTTCTGAGCAATGAAAGTTTGTCGAGGTATGGAATGATTCGGTAAAGGTACTGCGGAATAAAGGGGTTTACATGGTGAGAGATTATACGGTATAGGTAATGAAGAATGAAGGTGTGTAGGTTGATGAGTAATGAAACAGTATAGGTAATAAAGAATGAAGGAATACAGGGGTGAGGGATGATGCGGTATAGATACTGAGGAATGAAGTGGTGTAGGGGTGAGGAATTATACGCTATATGTACTGAGGAATGAATAGGTGCCGGGGGTGAAGGTACATGAGAATTGCATGAGAAAGACAGACAACAAAGGAGTGATTGGCCCACAACTGGGTTGTCTAGAGAAGAAAAATAATATTTAACTTGACAAAAATGTGTAATTCAACAAAGCACCTTTTTAGGCTATCACCGACTCCTCGCCACTGCACATTACCCTAGTGTCTCCGTCACTGCTGTCGTTTATACGTTTCTTTCTGTCGTTTTTCTCAAATTATTATCATTTTGCTTTGTCGCTGTCTCCCGCGTTAGCGAGGTAGCGCAAGGAAACAGACGAAAGAATGGCCCAACCCACCCACACGCAAATATACATACCTATACATCTCAATGTACACATATATATGTACACACACAGACATATACATATATACACATGTACATAATTCATACTATCTGCCTTTATTCATTCCATCGCCACCCAGCCACACATGAAATAACAACCCCCTCCCCCCTCATGTGTGCGAGGTAGCGCTAGGAAAAGACAACAAAGGCCCCATTCGTTCACACTATGTCTCTAGCTGTCATGTAATAATGCACCGAAACCACAGCTCCCTTTCCACATCCAGGCCCCACAGAACTTTCCATGGCTTACCCCAGACGCTTCACATGCCCTGGTTCAATCCATTGACAGCACGTCGACCCCGGTATACCACATCGATCCAATTCACTCTATTCCTTGCCCGCCTTTCACCCTCCTGCATGTTCAGGCCCCGATCACTCAAAATCTTTTTCACTCCATCTTTCCATCTAAAATTTGGTCTCCCACTTCTCCTCGTTCCTTGCACCTCTGACACATATATCCTCTCTGTCAATCTTTCCTCACTCATTCTCTCCATGTGACCAAACAATTTCAAAAAACCCTCTTCTGCTCTCTCAACCACACTCTTTTTATTACCACACATCTCTCTTACCCTTTCATTACTTACTCGATCAAACCACCTCACACCACATATTATCCTCAAACATCTCATTTCCAGCACATCCACCCTCCTGCGCACAACTCTATCCATAGCCCACACCTCGCAACCATACAACATTGATGGAACCACTATTCCTTCAAACATACCCATTTTTGCTTTCCGAGATAATGTTCTCGACTTCCAAACATTCTTCAAGGCTCCCAGAATTTTCGCTCCCTCCCCCACCCTATGATTCACTTCCGCTTCCATGGTTCCATCCGCTGCTAAATCCACTCCCAGATATCTAAAACACTTCACTTCCTCCAGTTTTTCTCCATTCAAACTTACCTCCCAATTGACTTGTCCCTCAACCCTACTGTACCTAATAACCTTGCTCTTATTCACATCTACTTTCAGCTTTCTTCTTTCACACACTTTACCAAACTCAGTCACCAGCTTCTCCAGTTTCTCACTCGAATCAGCCACCAGCGCTCTATCATCAGCAAACAACAGGTGACTCACTTCCCAAGCTCTCTCATGCACAACAGACTGCATACTTGCCCCTCTTTCTAAAACTCTTGCATTTACCTCCCTAACAACCCCATCCATAAACAAATTAAACAACCATGGAGACCTCACGCACCCCTGCCGCAAACCTACATTCACTGAGAACCAATCACTTTCCTCTCTTCCTACACGTACACACGCCTTACATCCTCGATAAAAACTTTTCACTGCTTCTAACAACTTGCCTCCCACACCATATATTCTTAAAACCTTCCACAGAACATCTCTATCAACTCTATCATATGCCTTCTCCAGATCCATAAATGCTACATACAAATCCATTTGCTTTTCTAAGTATTTTTCCCATACATTCTTCAAAGCAAACACCTCATCCATACATCCTCTACCACTTCTGAAACCACACTGCGCTTCCCAGTCTGATGCTCTGTACATGCCTTTACCCTCTCAATCAACCCTCCAATATAATTTCCCAGGAATACTCAACAAACTTATAGCTCTGCAATTTGAGCACTCCTTTTTATCCCAAAGTATACCTGAATAGATGAAATATTTGTCTAAACGACTTTTGAAGGTATCTATAGTCTCAGCATTCATTCTGTCTGACGGTTACTTATTCCAGTGCTCAACACACCTATGGGAAAAGAAGCTTTTTCCCACGTCCGTACTACATATTTTAGCTATGAGTTTTATTCCATTTGTCCTGGTAACCGTATTTTCTTGTATTTCAAAAGATGCTCGTGGTTTACTTTATCGAACTTGTTCAGAATTTTGAACACTTGGATTAGGTCGCTGCGAATTAAACGTTTTTTAAGGGAGAAAAGATCCAATCGTCTTAACCTCTCTTTTTATGCCAGATTTCTATAGGATGAGATCAATTTTGTCACACGTCTTTGCACTTGCTCTAATATTTCCTCGTCTTTTTTAGTTTGAGGACCAAAACTGGACTGAATATTCAAGGTGTGGTCTTGTAAGAGAATTGTAAAGTGTAAGAATTGTTTCTGGTATCTTATAATCTATGCTCCTAGCTTTGAAACCTAACATTTGGTTATTTTTTTTTACTCGCTGTTTGACACTGTTTAGTATATTTTAAATTGTTGCTAATGACAACTCCAAGGTCCTCTTCTTCATTTACTTAAGTTAGAGAGTTTCCGAATAGCTTGTAGCCATAAGGTATATTCTTATCTCGAAAAAGCATAACTTTACTCTTATCTACATTAAACTTCATTTGCCATCTGTCTGACTACTCTGCTAGTTAAGGTCTCTCTGAATCATTTCGCAGTCCCGCCTGTTTACAGCTCTACCTCCTTGTTTAGTATCGTCAGCGAATTTGGAGTTCTTAGATATGAGACGGAGTTCTAGATAAGTAATGTATATTATGATAAGAATGGGTCCCAGGACTGACCCCTGTGGCACACCACTCGTTACGTCTGCCAATCTGAAGATTCGCCGTTTAATGCTACACGCTGCTTTCTTCACTGATTCCGTGTGCTTTAAGTTTATATAAAAGTCTTTTGTGAGGTACTTTACCGAAAATCTTTTGGAAATCTAAATATACTACATCAGAGGGTAATTTCTCGTCTCAATTGTTATTAATAACATTATGAAATTCCTGCAAATTCGTGAGGCAAGATCTATGGTGGAAACCGTGTTGGTTGTCCGATATGATTTTGTGTTCTAGAAACGTGACACTCTTATTTTGTATCATTTTTTCCATCATTTTCCCAACACTGTCATAAGACTAATTGGGCGGTAGTTCAAGGCATACAAGGAGTAACATTTGCTAGTTTCCAGTCAGTTAGCACCTGACCGTCCGATAGAGATTTATTGAATATCTTTATAGGTTATATTAGCTGTCTCCTGACCTTTAAAAATCTTAGAGTTAAGTTATTTGGGCAGTTGGATTTGTAAGGATTTAATTGGTCCAGGTATTTAAGTACTTCAGAGCTCTGTATTTCTCAAACCTTCAACTCTTCTTCATTGAGATCCTTCAAACTTTTTCATTGGTTGCGGTATTCGAGATGTTTCTTCATTTCAGAAAATGGATTTAAAAGAATAATCTAGTATGGTAGGCATTTCCTTGTCGTCAGTAGTTAGTGTGTCATGCTTGTTTCTTAATGGTTGAATACCTTCTTTTACTGTCTTCCTTAGTCTTATGTATTTGAAGAATTCCTTAGGATTATTCTAAATTTTGAAGGATTATCTTCTTTCTTAGTCATGTTTACTATGTCTTACGACCCTTTTACGCTCTCTTTTGGAGTTTGATTAATTCCTGGCATTGTTATGGGTTCCCATTGATTTGAATTTCTTATGTATGTCCTTCTTTTGGCGAATTAGTCATTCTGTTATCCTATTCATCATTGATGGTTTTGAAATATTGCAAGTTCTTTTCGTGATTTATGGAATATGTTTACTTTCAATCTTGTTCCAGTTTATGTTTGGACTGTTGAGTTCTACTTTTATAAACTCTGTACTGTATAGGTACTGAGGAATAAGGTACTGAGGTGTAAGGGATGATACGATATAAGTACTGACGAGAGAAGGGTTGTGGAAATGAGGGATTATAGGAAGGAAGAGCTGTAGGTTTGAAGGATGATACGTTTAGGTATTGAGGTATGAAGGGCTGTGGTGTTGAGATTATACGGTGAATTTAATGAGGAATGAAGGGGTGTAGGGGTTGAGGGATAATAAGCTATAGATACTGAGGAATAAAGAGGTATTGGGGTGAGAGATGGATCGGTATAGGTAGTGAGGAATGAAGGGGTGTAGGATGAGGGATGATACGGTATAGATACTGAGAAATGAAGGGGTGTAGTGGGTGAGGAATGATACGATATAGATACTGAGGAAGGAAGTGGTGTAAGGCGTGAGGAATGATATAGTAAAGGTACTGATGAATGTAGCGTTTAGGAGTGTGGGATTATACGGTATATGTAGTGAAGATAGAAGGAGTGTATAGATGAGCGACTATACGATTAAGGTAATGAGAAATAAAGGGTGTAGGAAATGAGGGATGGCACGGTAAACGTACTGAAGAATGATAGGGTGTAGGGTATACGGGATGATACGGTATTGATCCTGAGAAATGAAAGGGTAAAGGGGATGAGGGATGATACAATATAGGTCTTGAGAAATGAAGGGGTGTAGGGGGTGCGGGATGATACGGAATAGGTACTGAGAAATGAAGAGGTGTAGAGGATGAGGGATAATTCGGTTTAGGTAGTGAGGAGTGAAGGGGTTTATGTGATGATGGATGATACGGTATAGTTACTGAGGAATGAAGGGGTGCAGGGGTGAGAAACGATACGGTATACGTAGGTCTTGAGGAATGAAGGAGTGTAGGGGTTGAGGATGACACGGTATACGTACCAAGGAATGAAGGGGTGTACCTGTGAGGGATGACGCAATATGTGTACTGAGCGATGAAGGGGTGTGAGAGATAATACGGTATAGGTTCTAAGAAAAAATGGGGTGCAGGGAGGGGGTGAGGGATGACAGAGTATAGGTACTGGGAAATGAAAGGGGTGTCGGGGTGGGAGATGATGCGGTATAGGTGCTGAGGAATGAATGGGTGTAGGAGTGAGGGATGATATGGTATAGGTATTGTGGAATGAAGGTGTTTACGGGATGAGAAATGATGCGGTATAGGTACAGACCAATGAACGGGGTAGGGGAGAGGAATAATATGGTATAGGTACTAAGGATTTACGGATGTAGGGAGTGTGGGATGATACGTTGTAGGCACTGAGAAATGTAGAAGTGTTGGGTAATAGTGGTGATAAGATATAGGTACTGAAGAATAAAGTGGTGTAGGGAAAAGGGATGATACGGTATAGTTAATGAAGAATGAAGGAGTGTAGAGGGCAAGCGATGGTACGATACTGGTAATGAGTAAGGAAGGGGTGTAGGGGGTAAGGGATGAAACGGTAAAGGTACTAAAGAATGAGGGGCTGTAATATGTTTGAGATGATACTCTGTTGGTGGTGAGGAATGATACTGTGTAGGTACTGAGGTATGAAGTGGTATAGTGTGTGAGGGATGGAACGGTACATCTGTTAAGGAATGAAGGGGTGTAGAGGGTGCGGGATGATACGATGTAGGTATTGAAGAATGAAGGGGTGGAAGGGGTTAGGGATGACACAGAAATATAAGTGAATCATGAAGGGGTATAAGGGTAAGGGATAATACGTTATAGGTACTGAGGAACGAAGGGGTATACGGTGTGAGGAATGATATGGTATTAGTACTAAGGAATGAAAGAATGCAGGTGGTAAGGGATGATTACGGTATGTTTTATGAGGAATGATAGGGTGTAAGGGTGAGGGATAATACAGTGTGAGTACTGAGGAATGAAGGGTTTTAGGGGTGAGAGATACTTTAGGGGTACTGACAAATGAACCGGGCTAGGGATGAGATGGTACGATATATATACAGAGGAATGAAGGAGTATAGGTGATGAAGGATGATACGGGATAGGTACTGAAGAATGAAGGGGTATAGGGATTGAGGGATGACATGGTATATGTCTTGAAGAATGAAAAGGTGCAGGATTGAGGGCTGATACGATATAGGTTCTGAGGAATGAGTGGGTGTAGAGGTGAAGAAATAAACGCTATAGGTACAAAGGAATGAAGAAGCGTAGGGGGTGAAGGATGATACGTTATAGGTACTGAGGAATCTTCGAAGAGGTATAAGTGATGAAAAATGATACAATGTAGGTATTGAGGAATGATGAGGCTTATTTTGTGAGATATGATACGGTATAGTTACTAAAAAATGATTGGGTGTAGAGGTGAGGGATGATACGGTATAGTTTATGATGAATGAATTGATGTAGGGATGAGGGATGATGGGTATTGAGTAATGAAAGTGTGTAATGGTTGAGGGATAATATACTGTAGGTTCTCAGCAATGAAGGTTTTTAGGGGAGTGGGAAGATATGGTATAGTCACTGAGGAATAAAAGGGTGCAGGAGTTGAGGCATGATACGTTATAGGTAAGAGAGAGTGAAGGGTTTTACAGGAAGAGAGATGGTACTGCATAAATACTGAAGAATGAAAGGGATGTAGGGTGGTGAGGGGTGAGAACTGAGAATGGAAGGGATGTAGATGGTAAGGGGTGATACGCTATAGGTACTGAGGAATGAAGGGTTTTAATGGGTGAGGGATGATACAGTATTGGTACTGAGGAATGAAGAGGTGTAGTGGGTGAGGAATGATATGGTATTGATAATGAGGAATGAAGGGATATAGGAAATGTGAGTTGATATGGTTTAGGAGCTGAGGAATGAAGGGATGTGAAGGATAAAGAATGATGCGGTATAGGTAGTGAGGACTGAAGGGGTTTGTGGGGTTATGGATGATACGGTATAGTTACTAAGGAATAAAAGTTTGTAGGAATAGGTGCTAAGAAATGAAGAGGTGTGGTTGGGGATGACACGGTATATGTACTGAGGAATGAAGGGGTGTAAAAGTGAGAGATGATGCGACATATATACTGGGGAATGAAGATTTGTAGTGGAAGAAGGTTGTAGGGTATAGATATCGAGGAATAAAGGGTTGCAGGGTGATAAAGGATGATATGGCACATATATTAAGGATTGCAGTGGTAGAAGGGATGGGGGATGATACGGTATAGGTATTGAGAAAAGAAGGGGTGTAGGGGTTGAGTAATGATACGGTAGAGGTGCTGAGTAATGAAGGTGTGTATGGGTGAGGCTTGATACGGTATAGGAATGAATGAGCGTACGTGTGAGGCATGATATAGTATAGGCACTGACGAATGACAGGGTGTATGGGGTGAAGAATGTGACGCAATATATACTGAGAGATAAAGGGGTAGAGAGGGTAAGGGATAATACGGTATTGGTACTAAAGAAGGAAAGGGTGTAGGGGGGTGAGGGATGATACGGTATAGGTACTGGGGAGTGAAGGGGTGTAGTTGGTGAGTGATGATGCAGTATAGGCACAGAGGAATGAAGGGGTGTAGTGGTGAGGGTATGATACGTTAAAGAGATTGATGAATTAAGGGGTTTACCGAGTGAGAAGTTATACGGCATAGATACTGGCGAGTGAAAGTGGGTAAGGATGAGGAACGATACGGTATAGGGGTGAAAGATGATAAAATATAGGTTTTGCAGAATGAAGGGGTGTAGGGATAGGGATGAGGGTTGATACGGTATAGGTAGTGACGAATAAGATGTGAAAGGGGTGAGGAATATCGCAGTATAGGTATTGAGTAGCGATGGTGTGTAATGAGTATGGTATGATACCGTATAAGCTCTGAGCAATAAAGGTTTGTAGCGGTGTGGGATGATACGGTATAGGTAGTGCAGAATGAAGGGGTGCAAGGGGTGAGGGATGATACGGCATAGGTAATGAGAAATGTAGAGGTTTAGAGGTGAGAGATTATACGGTATAGGAAATGAGGAATGAAGGGGTGTAGGTTGATTGGGATCAAACGCCATAGGTACTGAGAAATGAAGGGATGTAGGGATGAGGGATGATACGGTATAGGTACCGAGGAATGAAGGGCTGTAGGTATGAAGGATGATATGGTATATGTATTGAAGAATGAACTGGTTTACTGGGTGAGGAATATTATAGTATAGGAACTATAGAATGAAGAAGTTTAGGGAATGTGGATTATGCAATTTAGGTACGGAAGAATGAAGGAGTTTAGGGGTTGAGGGATGACACGGTATTGGTCCTGACGAATGAAGGGATTTAAGTGTGAGGGATGATGCGATATATGTACTAAGGAAAGAAGGGGTGTAGGGGTGAGGGAATAAACGTAATACGTACCGAAGAAAGATGGCGTGTAAGGGGTGAGGAATGAGGGGGTGTAGTGGTGAAGGGTTATAGGGTACAGATACCGAGGAATAAAGGGGTGTAGGAAGGTGAAGGATGAAGTGGTGAAAGGGGAGAGGGATGATACAGCATAGGTGTTGAGAAAAAAAAGGGTGTACGGGTTGAGGGATACGATATAGGTAATGAGTAATGAAGGATGTGTATGGATGAGTCTTGATACGGTATAGGTACTAAGGAATGAATGAGTGTACGGGTGAGGCATGATATGGTATAGGTACTGACGAATGAAAGGGCATATGTGGTGAATAATGTGACATATATACTGAGTAAAAAGGGTTAAGGGGGGGGACAATACGGTATAGGTACTGAGGAAGGAAGGGATGTATGGGGTGAAGGATGATACGGTGTAGGTACTGGGGAGTGAAAAGGTGTAGCTGGTGAGAGATGATGCGCTATATGTACTGAAGAATGAAAGGGTGTAGTAGTGAGGGATGATACGGTACAGATATTGAGGAATGAAGGAGTGTAAGTGTGAGGGATGATGCGATATATGTACTAAGGAAAGAAGGGGTGTAGGGATGAAGTAATATACAGTATACGTACTGTGGAATGACGGGGTATAGGTGGTGAGAGATGATACGATATATGTTCTGCAGAATGAAGTTGCGTAGGGATGAGGGTTGATAAGGTATAGGTACTGAGGAATGAAGGGGTGGAGGGGGTGAAGGATATCACGGTATAGGTACTGAGAAGCAACGGTGTGTAATAAGTATGGGATGATATGGTATAGGTTCTGATCAATGAAGGTTTGTAGAGGTGTGGAATGATACGGTTTAGGTAGTGCAGAATGAAAGGGTGCAAGGGGTGGGAGATGATACGGCATAGGTAATGAGTAATGAAGAGTTTTAGAGGTGAGAGATTATACGGTATAGGAACTGAGGAATGAAGGGGTGTAGGTTGATGGGGGATGATACATCATAGGTAATGAGAGAGGAAGGGACGTAGGGATGGGGGATGACACGGTATAGGTAATAAGGAATGAAGGGGTGTAAAGGATGAGAGATAATGGGATATAGGTACTAAGGAATGAAGCGCTGTAAGTATAAGGGATAATATCGTATATGTACGGAAGAATGAACTAGTTTACGGAGTGAGGAATAATATGGTATAGGAACTAAAGAATGAGGGAGTGTGGGAAATGTGGAATCATACGTCTTAAATACGGAAGAATGAAGGAGTTTAGGTGTTGAGGGATGACACGGTGTGTGTCCTGAGGAATAAAGGTATGTAGGTGCAAGGGGTATAGGTACTGAGTAATGAAGGTGTGTGGATGAGTCTTGATACGGTATAGGTGCTAAGGAATGAATGAGTGTACGGGTGAGGCATCATATGACATAGGTACTAACGAATGAAAGTATATATGGGGTGAATAATGTGACATTTATACGGAGTAATAAGGGGCAGAGGGGATGAGGAACAATACGGTATAGGTACTGAGGAAGGAAAGGGTGCATGGGGTGAACGGTGATACGGTATAGGTACTGGGGAGTGAAGAGGTGTAGCTGGTGAAAGATCATGGGCTATAAGTACTGAAGAGAGTAAGGGAGTAGTGGTGAGGGATGATACAGTATATATATATATATATATATATATATATATATATATATATATAGATATATATATATATATATATATATATATATATATATATATATATATATATATATATATATATATATATATATATATATATATACATATATATATATATATATATATATATTTTTTTTTTTTTTTTTTTTGCTTTGTCGCTGTCTCCCGCGTTTGCGAGGTAGCGCAAGGAAACAGACGAAAGAAATGGCCCAACCCACCCCCATACACATGTATATACATACGTCCACACACGCAAATATACATGCCTACACAGCTTTCCATGGTTTACCCCAGACGCTTCACATGCCCTGATTCAATCCACTGACAGCACGTCAACCCCGGTATACCACATCGCTTCAATTCACTCTATTCCTTGCCCTCCTTTCACCCTCCTGCATGTTCAGGCCCCGATCACACAAAATCTTCTTCACTCCATCTTTCCACCTCCAATTTGGTCTCCCTCTTCTCCTCGTTCCCTCCACCTCCGACACATATATCCTCTTGGTCAATCTTTCCTCACTCATTCTCTCCATGTGCCCAAACCATTTCAAAACACCCTCTTCTGCTCTCTCAACCACGCTCTTTTTATTTCCACACATCTCTCTTACCCTTACGTTACTTACTCGATCAAACCACCTCACACCACACATTGTCCTCAAACATCTCATTTCCAGCACATCCATCCTCCTGCGCACCAATCTATCCATAGCCCACGCCTCGCAACCATACAACATTGTTGGAACCACTATTCCTTCAAACATACCCATTTTTGCTTTCCGAGATAATGTTCTCGACTTCCACACATTCTTCAATGCTCCCAGAATTTTCGCCCCCTCCCCCACCCTATGATCCACTTCCGCTTCCATGGTTCCATCCGCTGCCAGATCCACTCCCAGATATCTAAAACACTTCACTTCCTCCAGTTTTTCTCCATTCAAACTCACCTCCCAATTGACTTGACCCTCAACCCTACTGTATATATATATATATATATATATTTTTTTTTTTTTTTTTTTTTTTTTTTTTTTTGCTTTGTCGCTGTCTCCCGCGTTTGCGAGGTAGCGCAAGGAGACAGACGAAAGAATGGCCCAACCCGCCCACATACACATGTATATACATACACGTCCACACACGTAAATATACATACCTATAAATCTCAATGTACACATATATATACACACACAGACATATACATATATACACATGTACATAATTCATACTGTCTGCCTTTATTTGTTCCCATCGCCACCTCGCCGCACATGGAATAACATCCCCCTCCCCCCTCGTATGTGCGAGGTAGCGCTAGGAAAGACACCAAAGGCCCCATTCGTTCACACTCAATCTCTAGCTGTCATGTATTAATGCACCGAAACCACAGCTCCCTTTCCACATCCAGGCCCAACACACCCTCCATGGTTTACCCCAGACGCTTCATATGCCCTGGTTCAATCCATTGACAGCATGTCGACCCCGGAATACCACATCGTTCCAATTCACTCTATTCCTTGCACGCCCCCCACTCTCATGCATGTTCAGGACCCGAACACTCAAAATCTTTTTCACTCCATCTTTCCACCTCCAATTTGGTCTCCCACTTCTCCTCGTTCCCTCCACCTCTGACACATATATCCTCTTGGTCAATCTTTCTTCACTCATTCTCTCCATGTGACCAAACCATTTCAAAACACCCTCTTCTGCTCTCTCAACCACACTCTTTTTATTTCCACACATCTCTCTCACCCTTACATTACTCACTCGATCAAACCACCTCACACCACATATTGTCCTCAAACATATCATTTCCAGCACATCCACCCTCCTGCGCACAACTCTATCCATAGCCCACGCCTCGCAACCATACAACATTGTTGGAACCACTATTCCTTCAAACATACCCATTTTTGCTTTCCAAGATAATGTTCTCGACTTCCAAACATTCTTCAAGACTCCCAGAATTTTCGCCCCCTCCCCCACCCTATGATTCACTTCCGCTTTCATGGTTCCATCCCTGGGGATAGGGGAGAAAGAATACTTCCCACGCATTCGTCGCGTGTCGTAGAAGACGACTAAAGGGGACGGGAACGGGGGGCCAGAAATCCTCCCCTACTTGTATTTTAACTTTCTAAAAGTGGAAACAGAAGAAGGAATCACGCGGTGAGTGCTCATCCTCCTCGAAGGCTCAGATTGGGGTTCTTCCTCGAAGGCTCAGGTTGGGGTGTCTAAATGTGTGTGGATGTAACCAAGATGAGAAAAAAGGAGAGATAGGTTTAATGTTGGAGGAAAGAAACCTGGATGTTTTGGCTCTGAGCGAAACGAATCTCAAGGGTAAAACGGAAGAGTGGTTTGGGAATGTCTTAGGAGTAAAGTCAGGGGTTAGTGAGAGGACAAGAGCAAGGGAAGGAGTAGCACTACTCCTGAAACAGGAGTTGTGGGAGTATGTGATGCAGTGTAAGAAAGTAAATTCTAGATTGATATGGGTAAAACTGAAAGTTGATGGAGAGAGATGGGTGATTATTGGTGCATACGCACCTGGGTATGAGAAGAAAGATCATGAGAGGCAAGTGTTTTGGGAGCAGCTGAATGAGTGTGTTAGTAGATTTGATGTACAAGACAGGGTTATAGTGATGGGTGATTTGAATGCAAAGGTGAGTAATGTGGCAGTTGAGGGAATAATTGGTATACATGGAGTGTTCAGTGTTGTAAATGGAAATGGTGAAGAGCTTGTAGATTTATGTGCTGAAAAAGGACTGGTGATAGAGAATACCTGGTTTAAAAAGCGAGATATAAATAAGTATACGTATGTAAGTAGGAGAGATGGCCAGAGAGCGTTATTGGATTACGTGTTAATTGATAGACGCACGAAAGAGAGACTTTTAGATGTTAATGTGCTGAGAGGTGTAACTGGAGGGATGTCTGATCATTATCTTGTGGAGGCGAAGGTGAAGATTTGTGGGGGGTTTCAGAAAAGAAGAGAGAATGATGGGGTGAAGAGAGTGTTGAGAGTAAGTGAGCTTGGGAAGGAGCCTTGTGTGAGGAAGTACGAGGAGAGACTGAGTACAGAATGAAAAAGGTGAGAACAAAGGAGGTAAGGGGAGTGGGGGAGGAATGGGATGTATTTAGGGAAGCAGTGATGGCTTGCGCCAAAGATGCTTGTGGCATGAGAAGCGTGGGAGGTGGGTTGATTAGAAAAGGTAGTGAGTGGTGGAATGAAGAAGTAAGATTGTTAGTGAAAGAGAAGAGAGAGGCATTTGAAGGATTTTTGCAGGGAAAAAATGCAAATGAGTGGGAGATGTATAAAAGAAAGAGGCAGGAGGTCAAGAAAAATGTGCAAGAGGTGAAAAAGAGGGCAAATAAGAGTTGGGGTGAGAGAGTATCATTAAATTTCAGGGAGAATAAAAAGATGTTTTGGAAGGAGGTAAATAAAGTTCGTAAGACAAGTGAGCAGATGGGAACTTCAGTGAAGGGGGCTAATGGGGAGGTGATAACAAGTAGTGGTGATGTGAGAAGGAGATGGAGTGAGTATTTTGAAGGTTTGTTGAATGTGTTTGATGATAGAGTGGCATATATAGGTTGTTTTGGTCGAGGTGGTGTGCAAAGTGAGAGGGTTAGGAAAAATGATTTGGTAAACAGAGAAGAGGTAGTAAAAGCTTTACGGAAGATGAAAGCCGGCAAAGCAGCAGGTTTGGATGGTATTGCAGTGGAATTTATTAAAAAAGGGGGTGACTGTATTGTTCACTGCTTGGTAAGGATATTTAATGTATGTATGATTCATGGTGAGGTGCCTGGGGATTGCCGGAATGCTTGCATAGTGCCATTGTACAAAGGCAAAGGGGATAAGAGTGAGTGCTCGAATCACAGAGGTATAAGTTTGTTGAGTATTCCTGGTAAATTATATGGGAATGTATTGATTGAGAGGGTGAAGGCGTGTACAGAGCATGAGATTTGTGAAGAGCAGTGTGGTTTCAGAAGGGGTAGAGGATGTGTGGCTCAGGTTTTTGCTTTGAAGAATGTATGTGAGAAATACTTAGAAAAACAAATGGATTTGTATGTAGCATTTATGGATCTGGAGAAGGCATATGATAGAGTTGATAGAGATGCTCTGTGGAAGGTTTTAAGAATATATGGTGTGGGAGGCAAGCTGTTAGAATCAGTGAAAAGTTTTTATCGAGGATGTAAGGCATGTGTACCTGTAGGAAGAGAGGAAAGTGATTGGTTCTCAGTGAATGTAGGTTTGCGGCAGGGGTGTGTGATGTCTCCATGGTTGTTTAATTTTTTAATGGATGGGGTTGTTAGGGAGGTAAATGCAAGAGTTTTGGAAAGAGGGGCAGTTATGAAGTCTGTTGTGGATGATAGAGCTTGGGAAGTGAGTCAGTTGTTGTTCGCTGATGATACAGCGCTGGTGGCTGATTCATGTGAGAAACTGCAGAAGCTGGTGACTGAGTTTGGTAAAGTGTGTGAAAGAAGAAAGTTAGGAGTAAATGTGAATAAGAGCAAGGTAATTAGGTACAGTAGGGTTGAGGGTCAAGTCAATTGGGAGGTAAGTTTGAATGGAGAAAAACTGGAGGAGGTAAAGTGTTTTAGATATCTGAGAGTGGATCTGGATGCGGATGGAACCATGGAAGCGGAAGTGGATCATAGGGTGGGGGAGGGGGCGAAAATCCTGGGAGCCTTGAAGAATGTGTGGAAGTCGAGAACATTATCTCGGAAAGCAAAAATGGGTATGTTTGAAGGAATAGTGGTTCCAAGAATGTTGTATGGTTGCAAGGCGTGGGCTATGGATAGAGTTGTGCGCAGGAGGATCGATGTGCTGAAAATGAGATGTTTGAGGACAATGTGTGGTGTGAGGTGGTTTGATCGAGTAAGTAACGTAAGGGTAAGAGAGATGTGTGGAAATAAGAAGAGCGTGGTTGAGAGAGCAGAAAAGGGTGTTTTGAAATGGTTTGGGCACATGGAGAGAATGAGTGAGGAAAGATTGACCTAGAGGATATATGTGTCGGAGGTGGGGGGAACGAGGGGAAGTGGGAGACCAAAGTGGAGGTGGAAAGATGGAGTGAAAAAGATTTTCTGTGATCGGGGCCTGAACATGCAGGAGGGTGAAAGGAGGGCAAGGAATAGAGTGAATTCCATTGATGTGGTATACCTGGTTTGACTTGCTGTCAGTGGATTGAATCAGGGCATGTGAAGCGTCTGGGGTTAACCATGAAAAGCTGTGTAGGTATGTACATTTGCGTGTGTGGACGTATGTATATACATGTGTATGGGGGTGGGTTGGGCCATTTCTTTCGTCTGTTTCCTTGCGCTACCTCGCAAACGCGGGAGACAGCGACAAAGCAAAAAAAAAAAAAATATATATATATATACATATATATAATTATATATATATATATATGTATATATATATATATATATATATATATATATATATATATATATATATATATATATATATATATATATATATATATATATATATATATATATATATATATGCATATACATATATATATATATATATATATATATATATATATATATATATTATATATATATATATATGTATATATATATATATATATATATATATATATATATATATATATATATATATATATATATATATATATATATATATATATATATATATATATATTATCCCTGGGGATAGGGGAGAAAGAATACTTCCCACGTATTCCCTGCGTGTCGTAGAAGGCGACTAAAAGGGGAGGGAGCGGGTGGCTGGAAATCCTCCCCTCTCGTTTTTTTTTTAATTTTCCAAAAGAAGGAACAGAGAAGGGGGCCAGGTGAGGATTTTCCCTCTAAGGCCCAATCCTCTGTTCTTAATGCTACCTCGCAAATGCGGGAAATGGCGAATCGTATGAAAAAAAAAAAAAAAAAAAAAATATATATATATATATATATATATATATATATATATATATATATATATATATAGGGGATTAAGAATACTTCCCACGTATTCCCTGCGTGTCGTAGAAGGCGACTAAAAGGGGAGGGAGCGGGGGGCTGGAAATCCTCCCCTCTCATTTTTTTTTTCTAATTTTCCAAAAGAAAGGAACAGAGGGGGCCAGGTGAGGATATTCCAAAAAAGGCCCAGTCCTCTGTTCTTAACGCTACCTCGCTAACGCGGGAAATGGCAAATAGTTTAAAAGAAAGAAAAATATATATATATATATATATATATATATATATATATATATATATATATATATATATATATATATATATGTATATATATATATATATATATATATATATATATGCATATATATATATATATATATATATATATATATATATATATATATATATATATATATATATATATATATATATATATATATATATATATATATATATATTCTGTTTCCCATCTTAGAAAGTCAAAGATACAAGGAGGGGAGGATTTCTGGACCCCCGCTCCCGTCCCCTTTAGTCGTCTTCTACGACACGCGAGGAATGCGTAAGACAAGGGAGCAAATGGGAACTTCAGTGAAGGGCGCAAATGCGGAGGTGATGACAAGTAGTGGTGATGTGAGAGGGAGATGGAGTGAGTATTTTTTTGGTTTGTTGAATGTGTTTGGTGATAGAGTGGCAGATACAGGGTGTTTTGGTCGAGGTGGTGTGCAAAGTGAGAGGGTTATGGAAAATGATTTGGTAAACAGAGATGAGGCAGTGAAAGCTTTGCGGAAGAGGAAAGCCGGCAAGGCAGCAGGTTTGGATGGTATTGCAGTGGAATTTATTGAAAAAGGGGTTACTATATTGTTGGCTGGTTGGTAAGGTTATTTAATGTATGTATGACTCATGGTTAGGTACCTGAGGATTGGCGGAATGTGTGCATAGTGCCATTGTACAAAGGCTAAGGGGATAAGAGTGAGTGCTCGAATTACAGAGGTATAAGTTTGTTGAGTATTCCTGGTAAATTATATGCTAGGGTATTGATTGAGAGTGTGAAGGCATGTACAGAGCATCAGATCGGGGAAGAGCAGTGTGGTTTCAGAAGTGGTAGAGGATGTGTGGATCAGGTGTTTGCTTTGAAGAATGTATGTGAGAAATACTTAGAAAAGCAAATGGATTTTTATGTAGCATTTATTGATCTGGAGAAGGCATATGATAGAGTTGATAGAGATGCTCTGTGGAAGGTATTAAGAATATATGTTGTAGGAGGCAAGTTGTTAGAAGCAGTGAAAAGTTTTTATCGAGGATGTAAGGCATGTGTAAGTGTAGGAAGAGAGGAAAGTGATTAGTTCTCTTTGAATTTAGGTTTGCGGCACGGGTGTGTGATGTCTCCATGGTTGTTTAATTTGTTTATGGATGGGATTGTTAGGGAAGTGAAATCAAGAGTTTTGGAAAGAGGGGCAAGTATGAAGTCTGTTGTGGATGAGAGAGCTTTGGAAGTGAGTCAGTTATTGTTCGCTGATGATACAGCGCTGGTGGTTGATTCATGTGAGAAACTGTAGAAGCTGGTGACTGAGTTTGATAAAGTGTGTGAAAGAAGAAAGTTGAGAGTAAATGTGAATAAGAGCAAGGTTATTAGGTACAGTAGGGTTGAGGGTCAAGTCAATTGGGAGGTAAGTTTGAATGGAGAAAAACTGGAGGAAGTAAAGTGTTTTAGATATCTGGGAGTGGACCTGGCAGCGGATGGATCCATGGAAGCGGCCCCACACAACTTTCCATGGTTTACCCTAGACGCTTCACATGCCCTGATTCAATCCACTGACAGCACGTCAACCCAGGTATAACACATCGATCCAATTCACTCTATTCCTTGCCCTCCTTTCACCCTCCTGCATGTTCAGGCCCCGATCACTCAAAATCTTTTTCACTCCATCTTCCCATATCCAACTTGTTCTCCTACTTCTTCTCGTTCACTACACCTCTGACACATATATTCTCTTGGTCAATATTTCCTCACTCATTCTCTCCATGTGACCAAATTATTTCAAAACACCCTCTTCTGCTCTCTCAGCCAAACTCTTTTTATTTCCACACATCTCTCTTACCCTTACATTGCTTACTCGATCAAACCACCTCACACCACATATTGTCCTCAAACATCTCATTTCCAGCAAATCCACCCTCCTGCGCACAACTCTATCCATAGCCCACGCCTCGCAATCATACAAAATTGTTGGAACCACTATTCCTTCAAACATACCCATTTTTGCTCTCCGAGATAATGTTTTCGACTTCCACACATTCTTCAAGGCTCCCAGACTTCTCGCCCCCTCCCCAACCCAATGACTCACTTACGTTTCCATGGTTCCATCCGCTGTCAGATCCATTCCCAGATATCTAAAACATTTTAATTCCTCCAGTTTTTCTCCATTCAAACTTAACTCCCAATTTACTTGACCCTCAACCCTACGGTACCTAATTCCCTTGCTCTTATTCTCATTTACTCTTAACTTTCTTCTTTCACACACTTTACCAAACTCAGTCACCAGCTTCTGCAGTTTCTCACATGAATCAGCCACCAGCGCTGTATCATCAGCGAACAACAACTGACTCACTTCCCAAGCTCTCTCATCCACAACAGACTTCATACTTGCTCCTCTTTCCAAAACTCTTGCGTTCACCTCCCTAACAACCCCATCCATAAACAAATCAAACAACCATGGAGACATCATACACCCCTGCTGCAAACCGCATTCACAGAGAACCAATCACTTTCCTCTTTTCCTACATGTGCACATGCCTTACATCCTCGATAAAAACTTTTCGCTGCTTCTAACAACTTACCTCTCACACCATATATTCTTAATACCTTCCACAGAGCATCTCTATCAACTCCATCATATGCCTTCTCCAGATTCATAAGTTCTACATACAAATCCATTTGCTTTTCTAAGTATTTCTCACATACATTCTTGAAAGCAAACACCTGATCCACAAATCCTCAACCACTTCTGAAACCACACTGCTCTTCCACAATCTGATGTTCTGTACATGCCTTCACCCTCTCAATCAATACCCTCCCATATAATTCAACAGGAATACTCAACAAACTTATACCTCTGTAATTTGAGCACTCACTCTTATCCCCTTTTCCTTTGTACAATGGCCATATGCATGCATTCCGCCAATGCTCAGGCACCTCACCATGAATCATACATACATTAAATAACCTTAACAACCAGTCAACAATACAGTCACCCCCTTCTTTAATAAATTCCACTGCAACGCAATCCAAACCTGCTGTCTTTCCGGCTCTCATCTTCCGCAACGCTTTTACTACCTCTTCCCTGTTTACCAACTCATTTTCCCTAACCCTCTCACTTTGCACACCACCTCGACCAAAACACCCTATATATGCCACTCTATCATCTAACACATTCAATAAACCTTCAAAATACTCACTCCATCTCCTTCTCACATCACCACTACTTGTTATCACCTCCCCATTACCCCCTTCACTGAAGTTCCCATTTGCTCCCTTGTCTTACGCACCTTATTTACCTCCTTCCAAAACATCTTTTTATTCTTCCAAAAATTTAATGATACTCTCTCACCCCAACCCTCATTTGCTCTCTTTTTCACCTCTTGCATCTTCTCTTGAACTCGTCTCTTTCTTTTATACATCTCCCACTCATTTGCATTTTTTCCCTGCAAAAATCGTCCAAATGCCTCTCTCTTCTCTTTCACTAATAATCTTACTTCTTCATCCCACCACTCACTACCCTTTCTAATCAACCCACCTTCCACGCTTCTCATGCCACAAGCATCTTTTGCGCAAGCCATCACTTTTTCCGTAAATACATCCCACTCCTCCCCCACTCCCCTCATCTCCTTTGTTCTCACCTTTTTTCCTTCCTTACTCAGTCTCTCCTGGTACTTCCTCACACAAGTCTCCTTCCCAAGCTCACTTACTCTCACCACTCTCTTCACCCAAGATTCTCTTCTTTTCTGAAAATCCCTAAAAATCTTCACCTTCGCCTCCACAAGATAATGATCAGACATCCCTCCAGTTGCACCTCTCAGCACATTATCATCCAAAAGTCTCTCTTTCGCGCGCCTATTAATTAACACGTAATCCAATAACGCTCTCTGGCCATCTCTCCTACATACATACGTATGCTTATGTATATCTCTCTTTTGAAACCAGGTATTCCCAATCACCAGTCTTTTTTCAGCACATAAATCTACAAGCTTTTCAACATTTCCATTTACAACACTGAACACCCCATGTATACCAATTATTCCCTCAACTGCCACATTACTCACCTTTGCATTCAAATCACCCGTTACTATAACCCGGTCTTGTGCATCAAAACCACTAACACACTTATTCAGCTGCTCCCAAAACACTTGCCTCTCATGATCTTTCTTATGCCCAGGTGCATATGCACCAATAATCACCCATCTCTCTCCATCAACTTTCAGTTTTACCCATATCAATCTAGAATTTACTTTCTTACACTCGATCATTACTCCCACCACTCCTATTTCAGGAGTAGTGCTACTCCTTCCCTTGCTCTTGCCCTCTCACTAACCCCTGACTTTACTCCCAAGACATTCCCAGAACACTCTTGCTATTTACCCTTGAGCTTCGTTTCACTCAGTGCCAAAACATCGAGGTTCCTTTCCTCAAACATACTACCTATCTCTTCTTTTTTCACATCTTGGTTACATCCACGCATATTTAGACACCCCAGTCTGAGCTTTCGAGGAGGATGAGCACTCCCCGCGTGACTCCTTCTTTTGTTTCCCCTTTTAAAAAGAAAGTTAAAATACAAGGAGGGGAGGGTTTCTGGCCCCCCGCTTCCGTCCCCTTTAGTCGCCTTCTACGACTCGTGAGCAATGCGTCGGAAGTATTCTTTGTCCCCTATCCCCAGGGATATATATATATATATATATATATATATATATATATATATATATATATATATATATATATATATATATATATATTTTGAGGAATGAATGTGTGTAAGTGTGAGGGATGATAAGATAGTTGTACTAAGGAAAGAAGGGTTATAGGGATGAATGAATTTCCCGTATATGTAGTGAGCAATGAGGGGGTGTAGGGGTGAGAGATGATACGATATAGGTTCTGCAGAATGAAGTGGTGTAGGGATGAGGGTTGATACGGTATAGGTAGCGACGAATAAAATGGTGGAAGGGATGAGGGATATCACGGTATAGGTAATGAGTAACGATGGTTTGTAATGAGTACGGGATGATGCGGTATAGGCTCTAAGCAATGAAGGTTTATACTGGTGTGGGATGATATGGTATAGGTAGTGCATAATGAAGGGGTGCAAGGGGTGAGGGATGATACGGCATAGGTAATGAGAAATGTAGAGCTTTAGAGGTGAGAGATTATACGGTATAGGAACTGAGGAATGAAGGGGTGTAGGTTGATGGGGGATGAAACTACATAGGTACTAAGAAATGAAGGGATGTAGGAATGAGGAATGATACGGTATAGGTCCTTAGGTATGAAGGGGTGTAAAGGGTGAGAGATAATGCGTTATAGGTACTGAGGAATGAAGGGCTGTAAGTATGAGGAATGATATGTTATATGTACTGAAGAATGAACTAATCTACGGGGTGAGGAATGATGTGGTATAGGAACAAAAGAATGAAGGAGTGTAGGGAATATGGTATAATACGCTTTTGGTACATAAGAATGAAGGAGTTTAGGGGTTGAGGGATGACACGGTATAGGTCCTGAGGAATGAAGGGATATAGGTGCAAGAAATGATACAATATAGGTACTAAGGAAAGAAGAGGTGAAGGAATAAACGGTATACTTACTGAAGAACGATGGAGTGTAAGGGGTGAGGAATGAGGGGTTGTAGTGGTGAAGGATTACAGGGTACAGATACCGAGGAATAAAGGGGTGTAGGATGGTGAACGATGGTATGATACATATACTGAAGAATGAAGTTGTAAAAAGGGAGAGGGATGATACAGGATAGGTATTGATAAAAGAAGGGGTGTAGGGGTTGAGGGATGATACGATATAGGTACTGAGTAATGATGGTGTGTATGGGTGAGTCTTAATACGGTATAGGTACTAAGGAATGAATAAGTGTGTGGGTGAGGCATGATATGGTATAAGTACTGAGGAGTGAAAAGGTATATGGGGTGAATAATGTGATATACATAATGAGTAATGATGGGGTAGAGGGGGTGAGGGACAATATGGTATAGGTACTGAGGAAGGAAGCGGTGTATGGGGTGAGGGATGTTACGGCCTAGGTACTGGGGAGTGAAGAGGTGTAGCTGGTGAGAGATGATGCGCTATGAGTATTGAAGAATGAAAGGGTGTAGTTGTGAGGGATGATACGTTATAGATATTGAGGAATGAAGGGTTGTAAATGTGAGGGATGATACGTTATAGATATTGAGGAATGAAGGGCTGTAAATGTGAGGGATGATACGTTATAGATATTGAGGAATGAAGGGTTGTAAATGTGAGGGATGATACGATATATGTACTAAGGAAAGAAGGGGTATAGGGATGAAGGAATATACGGTATACGTAGTGAGGAATGAGGGGCTGTAGGTGGTGAGACTTCATACGACATATGTTCTGCAGAATAAAGTGGTATAGGGATGAGAGTTGATACGGTATAGGTACTGAGGAATGAAGGGGTGGAAGGGGTGAGGGATATCACGGTATGGGTACTGAGTAGCGATGGTGTGTAATGAGTATGGGGTTATACGATATAGACTCTGAACAATGAAGGTTTGTAGTGGTGTGGGATGATACGGAATAGGTAGTGCAGAATGAAGGGGTGAGGGATGATACGGCATAGGTAATGAGAAATGAAGAGGTTTAGAGGTGAGAGATTATACAGTATAGTAACTGAGGAATGAAGGGGTGTAAGTTGATGGGGGATGAAAAGGTATAGGTACTGAGAAGTGAAGGGATGTAAGGATGATGGATGATACGGTATAGGTACTGAGGAATGAAGAGGTGTAAAGGGTGAGAGATGATGCGGTATAGGTACTGAGGAATGAAGGGCTGTAGGTATAAGGGATGATATGGTACATGTATTGAAGAATGAACTAGTTTACTGGTGAGGAATGATAAGGCATAGAAACTAAAGAATGAAGGAGTGTAGGGAAAGTGGGATAATACGTTTTAGGCACAGAAGAATGAAGGAGTTTAGGGGTTGAGGGATGACACGGTGTAGGTCCTGAGGAATGAAGGGATGTTGGTGTGAGGGATTATACGATATATGTACGAAGGAAAGAAGGGGTATAGGGGTGAAGGAATAAACGGTATACGTACAAAACGATGGAGTATAGGGTGTGAGGAATGAGGAGGTGCAGTGGTGAGTAGTTACAGGGTATAGATACCGAGGAATAAAGGGGTGTAGGATGGTGAAGGATGGTACGATACAGATACTGAGGAATAAAGTGGTAAAAGGGGAGAGGGATGATACAGGATAGGTAGTGATAAAAGAAGGGGTGTAGGGGTTGAGGGATGACACGGTATAGGTACGGAATAATGAAGGTGTGTATGGATGAGTCTTGATACAGTATAGGTACTAAATAATGAATGAGTGTATGGGTGAGGCATGATATGGCATAGGTACTGACGAATGAAAGGGTATATGGGGTGAATAATGTGATATATACACTGAGTAAGAAGGGGATAAAGGGGGTGAGAAACAATACGGTATAGGTACTGAGGAAGGAATGGGTGTATGGGGTGAAGGATGATACGGCATAGGTACTGGGGAGTGAAGAGGTGTAGCTGGTGAGAGATGATGCGCTATATGTACTGAAGAATGAAAGGGTGTAGTTGTGAGGGATGATACGGTATAGATATTGAGGAATGAAGGGGTGTGAGTGTGAGGGATGATACGATATATGTACTAAGGAAAGAAGGGATACAGGGATGACAGAATATACGGTATACATAGTGAGGAATGAGGGGGTGTAGGGGGTGAGAGATGATACGATATAGGTTTTGCAAAGTGGTGTAGGGATGAGGGTTGATAAGGTATAGGTACTGAGGAATGAAGGGGTGGAAGGGGTGATGGATATCACGGCATAGGTACTAAGTAGGGATGGTGTGTAATGAGTATGGGATGATAGGGTATAGGCTCTGAGCAATAAAGGTTTGTAGTGGTGTGGGATGGCACGGTATAGGTAATGCAGAATGAAGGGGTGCAAGGGGTGAGGGATTATACAGCATAGGGAATGAGAAATGAAGAGGTTTAGAGGTGAGAGATTATACGGTATAGGAACTAAAGAATGATGGGGGTGTAAAGGGCGAGAGATGATACGGTATAGGTTCTGATGAACGTAGCAGTGTAGGGATGAGGGATTATATGATATAGGTACTGGAGAATGAAAGGGTGTAAGGGTTGAGAGATATTATAGTATAGGTATTAAGTAATGATGATAGAGTGGCAGATATAGGGTGTTTTGGTCGAGGTGGTGTGCAAAGTGAGAGGGTTAGGGAAAATGATTTGGTAAACAGAGAAGAGGTAGTAAAAGCTTTGCGGAAGATGAAAGCCGGCAAGGCAGCAGGTTTGGATGGTATTGCAGTGGAATTTATTAAAAAAGGGGGTGACTGTATTGTTGACTGGTTGGTAAGGTTATTCAATGTATGTATGACTCATGGTGAGGTGCCTGAGGATGGGCGGAATGCGTGCATAGTGCCATTGTACAAAGGCAAAGGGGATAAGAGTGAGTGCTCAAATTACAGAGGTATAAGTTTGTTGAGTATTCCTGGTAAATTATATGGGAGGATATTGATTGAGAGGGTGAAGGCATGTACAGAGCATCAGATTGGGGAAGAGCAGTGTGGTTTCAGAAGTGGTAGAGGATGTGTGGATCAGGTGTTTGCTTTGAAGAATGTATGTGAGAAATACTTAGAAAAGCAAATGGATTTGTATGTAGCATTTATGGATCTGGAGAAGGCATATGATAGAGTTGATAGAGATGCTCTGTGGAAGGTATTAAGAATATATGGTGTGGGAGGCAAGTTGTTAGAAGCAGTGAAAAGTTTTTATCGAGGATGTAAGGCATGTGTACGTGTAGGAAGAGAGGAAAGTGATTGGTTCTCAGTGAATGTAGGTTTGCGGCAGGGGTGTGTGATGTCTCCATGGTTGTTTAATTTGTTTATGGATGGGGTTGTTAGGGAGGTGAATGCAAGAGTTTTGGAAAGAGGGGCAAGTATGAAGTCTGTTGGGGATGAGAGAGCTTGGGCAGTAAGTCAGTTGTTGTTCGCTGATGATACAGCGCTGGTGGCTGATTCATGTGAGAAACTGGAGAAGGTGGTGACTGAGTTTGGTAAAGTGTGTGAAAGAAGAAAGTTAAGAGTAAATGTGAATAAGAGCAAGGTTATTAGGTACAGTAGGGTTGAGGGTCAAGTCAATTGGGAGGTGAGTTTGAATGGAGAAAAACTGGAGGAAGTGAAGTGTTTTAGATATCTGGGAGTGGATCTGGCAGCGGATGGAACCATGGAAGCGGAAGTGGATCATAGGGTGGGGAGGAGGCGAAAATTCTGGGAGCCTTGAAGAATGTGTGGAAGTCGAGAACATTATCTCGGAAAGCAAAAATGGGTATGTTTGAAGGAATAGTGGTTCCAACAATGTTGTATGGTTGCGAGGCGTGGGCTATGGATAGAGTTGTGCGCAGGAGGATGGATGTGCTGGAAATGAGATGTTTGAGGACAATGTGTGGTGTGAGGTGGTTTGATCGAGTAAGTAACGTAAGGGTAAGAGAGATGTGTGGAAATAAAAAGAGCGTGGTTGAGAGAGCAGAAGAGGGTGTTTTGAAATGGTTCGGGCACATGGAGAGAATGAGTGAGGAAAGATTGACCAAGAGAATATATGTGTCGGAGGTGGAGGGAACGAGGAGAAGAGGGAGACCAAATTGGAGGTGGAAAGATGGAGTGAAAAAGATTTTGTGTGATCGGGGCCTGAACATGCAGGAGGGTGAAAGGAGGGCAAGGAATAGAGTGAATTGGAGCGATGTGGTATACCGGGGTTGACGTGCTGTCAGTGGATTGAATCAAGGCATATGAAGCGTCTGGGGTAAACCATGGAAAGCTGTGTAGGTATGTATATTTGCGTGTGTGGACGTATGTATATACATGTGTATGGGGGTGGGTTGGGCCATTTCTTTCGTCTGTTTCCTTGCGCTACCTCGCAAACGCGGGAGACAGCGACAAAGCAAAAAAAAAAAAAAAAAAAAATTAAGTAATGAAGGTGTACGGTGTAGTTTCTGAGCAATGAAGATTTTTATGGGTCCACACCCATGATATAGGTAATGATATAGGTAATGAGGAATGAAGGGATGCAGGGGGTGAGAGATGATACAGTATAGGTAATGAGCAATGAAGGAGTTTACAGGTTTAGAGATTATACGGTATCGGCACTGAGGTAGGAAGGAGTGCAGGGTGATGAGGAATGAAACGTTATAGATACTGTTAGATGAAAGGATGTAAGTGTTGAAGGATGATACAGTATACATCCCGAGAAATGAAGGAGTGTAGGGGTGAGGGAAAATACGGTACAGGTGCTGAGGAATGATTCGGTACTGAGGAATTGAAGGTGTGTTGGAGAACAGGGATGTTAAGGTATATGTACTGAAGACTAAGGTGGTGTAAGGGAAAGCGCTGTTAAAGTATAGTTTCTGAGAACGAAGGAGTTTAGGGGGTGAGAGATGATACTGTATAGGTGCTGATAAATAGAGTGGTGTGGGGGGAGGGACTATACGATATAGGTACTTAGGAATGAAGTGTTGTAGTGTGTGAGACATTATACTGTATTGGTACTGAGGGATGAAGGTGTGGGGATGATAGATAATACGGTATATATACTGAGAAATGAAGGGGTGTAGGGATGAGGGATGATACGATGTAGGTACTGAGGGATAAAGTGGTGTAGTGTGTGAGTCATTATACGGTATAGATACTGAGGAATGAAGAGGTGGGAGTGATAGGGTTATTGACTACAAGATATAGGGATTGAGGAATAAAGGGGTGTCGTAGGTGTGGAATGATTCGGAAATGGCAGAGTCCTGAAAAGATATAGCGGGTAAGGAATGATCCGGTATTGGGACTGAGTAACGAAGGGTTATAGGAGGTGAAGAATGACACAGTATAGGTACTGAGGAAGGAAGGGATGTAGAGGGTGAGGCATGACACTGTATAGATATAGAGAAATGAAAGCGTGTAGGGGGTGAGATGATACTGTGTAGGTTCATAGGAATGAAGAGCTTATTATGTGAGGACTGATACAGTATAGGTGCTGTGGAATGAAGAGGTGTTGTGGAGAGGGGTGATACTGTATAAGTTTTCAGGAATGAAGGGGTGTAGGGAATGAAGGGTGTAGGGGTTGAGGAATGATACGGTATAGGTATTGATTAATGAAGGGATATGGGGCTGAAGGAATATATGGCATAGGTGATGAAAAGTGATGGAGTGTAGGGATGAGGATATGATAAAAGTTACGGTGAATGGAGTGGTGTTGGGGTGAGGGATGATACGGCATAGAATGTGATGAATGAAGTGGTGTAGGGGTGAGGGATGATTCGTTATAGGTACTGAGGAACGAAGGCGTGTAAGGGATGAGGAATGACATGACATAGGTACTGAGGAATGAAGGGGTGTATGTGTGACGGATAATACAATGAAAGTACTCATTTTGTAAGGGACTATACAATAAAGGTACTGAGGAATGAAGAGGATTTCGGGGTGAAGGATGATACAATGCAGGTACTGAGGAATGAAATGGCTTATTTTGTTAGAGAAGATACGGTATAGGTAATAAGGAACAAAGGGGCTTAATTTCTTAGGGATGACATTGTACTGGTACTGAGGGATGAGGGGGTGTAGGGGTTTAAGGATGACACGGTATAGGCCCTGAGGAATGAAGGGGTGTAGGTGTAAGGGATGATACAGTATAGGTACAGAGGAATGAAGAGGTGTAAGGGATGATGGATGATACGGTATAGGTACTGAGGAATGAAGGGATCTAGGTGTAAGGGATGATAATGGTATAGGTACTTAAGAAAGAATGGTTGTTAAGATGAGGGATTATGCGGTATAGGTTCTAAGGAATAAAAGGTTGTAGGGGATGAGGGATTGTACGGTATGGGTACTGAGTAATGAAAGGGTTTACTATATGAGGAATGATACGTAGTAGGTAATGAAGAATGATGGGATTTATAGGTTAAAGGATGATATGATATAGGTACTGATGAATGAATAGGTGTAAGGGTTGAGGGATGATATGGGAAAGGTACTGAGAAATGAAGGGGTATAGGGGTGAGGGATGATAAGGTATAGGTACTGCGAAATGAAGAGATTAAGGGGGTTAGGGATGATACAGAGTAGGTATTGAGGAATGGAGGGGTGTAAGGGGGAGTGGTGGCTCGGTATAGGTACTGAGGAATGAAAGGTTGTATGAGTGATGGATGATATGGTATGGGTAGTGAGGAAAGAAGGGATGTAAGGGATGACGGATGATATGGTCTAGGTAATGAGGAATGAAGGGATGTAGAGGTGAGGGTGATACGATGAAGGCACGGATGAATGAAAGGGTCTATGGAGTGAAAGATGATATGGAATAGGAAATGAGGAATGAAGAGGTGTATGGGGTTAGGGAGGATACGACATAGATACTTAGGAATGATTGGGTGTAGGGAGGGTGATGAATGATATTGTATAGGTATTGTAGAATGAACAGTGCTAGTAGTAAGAGATGACACGATATATGTGCTGAGTAATGAGAGGATGTAGATGATGAGGGATTATACGGTATAGGTACTGAAGAATAAAGGGATGTAGAGGTTGAGGGATGACAAGGTATAGGCCTTGAAGAATGAAGGAGAGTAGGTGTGAGAGATGATACGATTTAGGTCCTGAGGAATGAAGGGGTGTAGGGTTGAAGAAATATATGGTATAGGTGATAAAGAATGAAGAAGTGTAGGGGTGAGGGATGATACGGTATAGGAACTGAGGAATGAAATGGTGTATGGGTGAGGGATGATACGGAATAGATGTTGATTAATGAATGTGTGTAGGGGATAAGGGATGATTCGTTAAGAACTAAGGAATAAAAGGGTGTAGGTTTGGGGATGATACGTTATTGGTACTGACAAATGAAGGGATGCAGGGGTTGAGGAAAGATACGGTATAGGTACTGAGGAATTAACGGGGGAACGGGTGAGGGATGATACTGTACAGGTACTAAGGAATGAAGTCGTGTTAGGGTGAGGGATGATGTGCTATAGGTACTGAGTAATGAAGGGGTGTAGGGGGTCAGGAATGATAAGCATAGATACTTAGGAGTGAACCGGGTTAGGATTGAGGGATGATAATAGATATTGAGGAAGAAAGGGTTTAGGGGGTGAGGATGATACTTAATAGATACTGAGGAAGAAAGGGTTTAGGGGGTGAGGGATGATACCGTATACTTACGGAGGAATGAAGGGTGTAGGGGGTGAGGGATGATTAAGAATAGGTATTGAGGAGTGAACGGGTTCAGGGGAGGGAGGATACATTGTAGGCACTGAGGAATGAAGGGGTGTAGGGATGAGGGATGATACGCCATATTCACTGCGGAATGAAGTGTTTTAGGGGTCAGGGATACAGTATAGGTACTTAAAATTGAACTGGGTCTGGAGTGCGGGATCATACGTTGCTGGCACTGATAAATAGACGGTGTAGGGGGTGAGTGATGATACGCTGTAGGTACTGAGGAATGAAAGGCTGTAGGGGGTCAGTGATGATGCAATATGTTTACCAAGGAATGAAGGGGCTTATGGGTTGAGAGATGATACAGTATAGGTACTGAGGAATAAAATGCTGTAGGGGTTAATGATGATACGTTATTGGTACTGAGGAAAGAGGGGATGCAAGGGGTGAGGGATGATGTGATATAGGTACTGAGGAATGAACGAGGATAGGGGTGAGGGATAATACTGTATATGTGCTGAGGAATAAAGACTTGTAGAGGGTGAGGAATGATACGTTATAAGTACTGAGGAATAAAAGGTGTAGAGGGTGAGGGATGATGCAATATTGGTACTGAGGAATGAACGAGGGTAGGGGTGAGGGATAATACTGTATATGTGCTGAGGAATAAAGACTTGCAGAGGGTGAGGAATGATACGTTATAGGTACTGAGGAATAAAGGTGTAGGGGGTGAGGGATGATGCGATATAGGTACTGACTAGTGAACGAGGATAAGGGTGAAGGATGATACCTAATAAGCACTAAGGAATGAAGGTGTGTAGGGGGTGAGGAATGATACGCTATAATTACTGAAAAGTAAGGGTATAGGGGCTCGAGGATGATAAGGTGTAGGTACTGAGAATTGAAGAGGTGTAGGATGTGAGAGATGATACGGTGTAAGAAAGGAAGAAAGGTAGGGTGTAGGGATAAGGGATGACTCGGTACAGGATCTTAGGAATGAACGGGTGAAGGGGTGAGGGATTATATCGTATAGTTCTTGAGGAAGGAAGTGGTGTAGGAGGTGAAGGATGATACGGTTTAGGTACTGAGGAATGAAGGGGTGTAGGGTGGTGAGGGATAATAAGGTATAGATACTGAGGAATGAAGTGGCGTAAGAGGTGAGGAATGATACGGTATAGGTAATGAGGAATCAATGTGATTAGGAGTTGAGGGATGACATGGTATACGTAATGAAGAATGAAGGGGTGTAGGGGTAAAGGATTATATGGTATAAGCAATGATGAATAAAGGGGTGTAGGTGGTGAGGAATGACACAGTATAGGTACTGAAAAATAAAGGGTGTACGGTGTTAATGATGATACGATATAGGTATTCAGGAATGAAGGGGTGTAAGGGTGAAGGATTGTACGGTACAGGCGCTTAAGAATTAAGGAGCGTGGGTATGGATGATGATACGATATAGGCACTGAGGAATGAAGAGGTGTATGAGTGAAGGATTATACGGTATAGGTACTGGTGAATAAAGGGGTTTAATGGGATAGTGGTGATGCGTTATAGGCACTGAGGAATGAAGGAGTGTAGGGGTTAGGGATAATACGGTATAGGTACCGAGGAATGAAGGAGTGTATGATGTGAGGGATGATACGGTATAGGTACTAAGTAATTAAGGTGTGTATGGGTGAGGCATGATACGGTATAAGTACTGAGAAAGGAATGAGTGCAAGGGTGGGGGATGATACGGTATAGGTACTGACGAATGAATTGGGTGTATGGTATGAAGAATGATACGGTATAGATACCGAGTAATGAAGGGAGTATAGGGGGTGAGGGATGATACGGTATAGGTACTAAGGAAAGAATGGGTGTAAGGGGTGTGGGATGATACGGTACAAGTACTGGGGAACGAAGGAGTGAAAGGGGTTAGAGATGATGCGGTATAGGCACTGATGAATGAAGGGATGTAGGCGTGAGGAATAATGCAGTGTAGGTATCGAAGAATGAAGGGATTAATGGGGGTGAGAAACGAAGAAACGATACGTTATAGGTACGAATGAATGAATGGGGGTATGGGTGAGGAATGATGTGGTATAGTTACTTAGGAGTTAAGGGGTGAAGGGAGTGAGGGATGACACTTTATAACTACTCAGGAATGAAGGGGTGTTGGGGAATAGGGATGATGAAATATTGGTATCGAAGAGAAAATTGGTGTAGGGGAAACGTCTGATACGGTATAGTTACTGAAGAATGAAGGAGTGTAGGGGTGAGAGATGATACGGTATAGATACTGAGAAATTAAGGGGTGTAGGGAACGAGGGATGAAACGGTATAGGTACTAAAGAATGAAGGCCCGTAAAGGCTTAGGGATGATACTCTACTGGTACTGGGGAATGAAGGGTTGCAGGGGTGAGGGATGATACGTTATAGGTACTGAGGAATGAAGTGGAGTATTGTGTGTAGGTACTGAGGAATGAAGCGGTGGGTCTGATAGATAATACGGTATATGTAATGAGGAATGAAGGGGTGTAGGGGTGAGGAATGATACGGAATAGGTACTAAGGAGTGAAAGCGTGTAGAAAGTGTGGGATGATACGAAAATAGCGCTGAGTCATGAAGGTGTATAGGGAGTATGGAATGATACGGCGGTGGTACTGACGAATGAAGTGGTATTGTATGTGAAAGTATCATTACTGATTAATGAAATGCTGCAGACGATTAGGGGTGATTAAGTATAAGTACTGAGGATTGCAGGAATGTAGGGATGAGGGTAATACGATATAAGTACTGAGGAATGAAGGGTTGAAGGGACGAGGAATGATACAGGATAGGCACTGAGGAATGAACGCGTATAGGGGGGTGAGGGATGACACGGTATAGGTATTGTGGAAGGAAGGGGTGTACGAGGTATAGAACAATGAAAGGCCGCAGGGGGTGAGGGATGATACCGTGTAGGTAATGAGGAATGAAGGGGCTTATTATGCGTTGGTTGATACGGTATAATTCCTGACGTAATAAAGCGTGTAGGTGTGAAGAATGATACGATATAGGTCCTGAGGAATGAGGAGATGTAGGGATGAAGGAATATATGGCCTAAGTACTGAAAGATGATGGGGTGTAGGGGGTGAGGGATGCTATGGTATTGGCTATAATGATTGAAATGGTGTAATAGTGAGGGATGATACGGTACAGGCAATGAGGAATGAAGGGATGTAAGGGATGAGCGATGATATGGTATTGGTACTGAGTAATGAGATTGTGTAAGGAGTGAGGGATGATACGGGATATGTTCTGAGGAATGAAGGTTTGGGTGTGGGATGATACAGTATAGTTAGTGGGGGATTAAGGGGTGCAGCGGGTAAGGGGTGATACTTAATAGGTAATGAGGTATGAAGGCGTTTAAAGGGTGAGATGAAACGGTATAAGTACTGAGGATTAAAGAGTGTAGGGTAGTGAGGGAGGAAATGTCTTAGGTACTGAGGAAAGATGGGGTGTAAAGTGTAAGGGATGATACGTTATAGGTACTGAGGAGTGAAGGGGTTTAAGGGGTGAGGTTTGATACGGTATTGGTACTGAGAAGTAAAGAGGTGTAGGAGGGAGGGATGATACGGAATAGGTGATGGGGGATGAAGAAGTGTAAATGGTGAGGGATGATACGGTGTAGGTACGGAAGAATGGATAGGTGTAGGGGTGAGGAATGATACGGTATAGGTAATGAGGAATAAAGGGATGTAGATATAGGGTATGATACGGTATAGGTACCGAGGAAAGAAATGTTGTTAGGGTGAGGGATCTTATGGTATAGATACTGGGGAATGAAGTTTTGTTGGGGGTGAGAGATGATACGGTATGAGTAATGAGGAATGAAAAGGAGTAGAGGGTGAGGGATTATACGGCATAGGTACTGAGTAATGAAGAGTTGTTCTACGTGAGGGATGATTTGGTATTGGTACTGAGGAATGAATGGGTTTGGGGGGCGAGAGGTGATACGGTACAGGATGATACGATATAGGTACTGAGAAATAGATGAATGCAGGGTGTGAGTGATGATATGTTATAGGTACTGAGGAATAAAAGGGTTGAGGGGTGATAGATGATACGTGATAGGTACTAAGAAATGAAGGGGTGTAGGGGTGATAGATGATACGTGATAGTTACTGAGAAATGAAAGCGTGTAGGGGTAAGATATAGTAAGGTATAGATACTGAGGAATGAAGGGATGTCAGGGATAAGGGAAAATGCGGTATAAGAAATGAGGAATGAAGGGGTGTATAGGGTTAGGGATGATATGGCATAGGAACTTAGGAAAGACGCGGTGCGAGGGTGAGGAATGATACCGGAGAAGGTACTGAAAAATGAAGGGGTATACGTTATAGATCCTGAGGAAAGAAGGGTGTGAGATATATGACTTAGGTACTAAGGAATGAGGTGGTGTACGGGCGAGGGATCATACGTTATAGGTCTTGATGAATGAAGGTGTGTAAAGGTTGAGGAATGATATGGTATAGGTCCTGAGGAGTGAAAGGTTATAGGAAGTTAAGGATTATACAGTATAGATACAAACTATTAGGGGATGTTACGATATAGGTACTGAGGGGTAAGTAGGTGTTTGCGATGAGGAACGACATTTTTAAAGGAACTGAGGAATAAAAAGGTTTAGGGGCGAGGGGTGAGGGATGATACGGGAAAAGTACTAAGAAATGAAGTGGTGTAAGGGGTAAGATATGATACTTTATATGTACTGAGGAATGAGGGGGTATAAGAGGGAAATGATGGTACGTTATAAGTACCGCAGAATGAAAAGGTGTGGTGGATAGATGTAGTTTAGGTATTGAAGAACGAAGGGGTGTAAGGGATGAGGGATGATACGATATAGGTACTGAGGAATGAAGAGATGTAGGGATGAGGTATGATACGGTATGGGTAGTGAAGAATGAAGTGGTGTAGTGGGAGAGGAATGATACGGTATAGGAAATAAGGAATGAATTAGTGTATGGGGTTAGGGATTATACAGCATAGGTACGTAGGAATGAAGGGTTGTACGTGTGAAGAATGATAATGTGTAGGTACCGAAGAATGAAGGGGTGCAGTGGATGAGGGACGATACAGTACAGGTCCTGTGGAATGAAGGAGTGTAGGTGTGAAGGATGATACGATATAGTTACTAAAGAATGAAGGGGCGTAGGGTGAGAGTGATACGGTATAGGTTTTCAGGAATGAAGGGGTGTAGGGGTTGAGACATGACACCTGTATAGGTCTTGAAAAATTTATAGGTATAGGTATGAGGGATGATACGATATTAGATACGGGTGAAATGATATATGGCATAAATGCTGAAAAATGATGGGGAGTATGGGATGAGTGATACCATAGTATAAGCTCTGATGAAGGAAGTGATGCAGTAGTGAGGGATGATACATTATAGGTACTGAGGAATGAAGGGGAGTAAGGGTTGATTGATGATACAGTATTGGTACTGAGTAATGAAGGTGTGTAAGGGGTGAAATATGTTACGATATAGGTTCTGAGGAAGGAAGGCTTGTAAGGGTGTGGGATGATACGGTAAAGGTACTGAGGGATGAAACGTTATAGGTACCGAGGAAAGATGGGGTGTAGGGTGTAAAGGATGATACTTTAAAGGCACTGAGGAATAAAGGGTTTTAAGAGATGAGGTTTGATATGGTATTGGTACTGAGAAATGAAGGAGTGTAGGAGTGAAGGATGATACTGGATAGGCGCTGAGGAATGAAGAGGTGTATGGGGTGAGGGATGATACGGTATAGGTACTGAGGAGTGGATACTTGTAGTGGGTTAGTGATGATATAGTATAAGTAATGAGGAATGAAGGGTGTAGAGGTAAGGGATGATAAGGTATAGGTACTGACAAAAGAAATGGTGTTAGGGTAAAGTACTTTATGGTAAAGGTACTGAGGAAAGAAGTGTTGTTGAGGGTGAGGGATCATACGGTACAATTAATGAGGAATAAAAGGATGCAGAGGGTGAGTGAATATATGGTACAGGTACTGAAAAGTATTCTGGTGAGGAATGAAGGGTGATATAGGTAGGGATGATATGGATAGATGGAAAGACGCGGTGCGAGGGTGAGGAATGATACCGGAGAAGGTACTGAAAAATGAAGGGTATACGTTATAGATCCTGAGGAAAGAAGGGTGTGAGATATATGACTTAGGTACTAAGGAATGAGGTGGTGTAGCGGGAGGGATCATACGTATAGGTCTTGATGAATGAAGGTGTGTAAAGGTTGAGGAATGATATGGTATAGGTCCTGAGGAGTGAAAGGTTATAGGAAGTTAAGGATTATACAGTAAGATACAAACTATTAGGGATGTTACGATATAGGTACTGAGGGGTAAGTAGGTGTTTGCGATGAGGAACGACATTTTTAAAGGAACTGAGGAATAAAAAGGTTTAGGGGCGAGGGGTGAGGGATGATACGGGAAAAGTACTAAGAAATGAATGGTGTAAGGGGTAAGATATGATACTTTATATGTACTGAGGAATGAGGGGGTATAAGAGGGAAATGATGGTACGTTATAAGTACCGCAGAATGAAAAGGTGTGGGGAATGTAGTTTAGGTATTGAAGAACGAAGGTGTAAGGGATGAGGGATGATTACGATATAGGTACTGAGGAATGAAGAGATGTAGGATGAGGTATGATACGGTATGGTAGTGAAGAATGAAGTGGTGTAGTGGGAGAGGAATGATACGGTATAGGAAATAAGAATGAATTAGTGTATGGGGTTAGGGATTATACAGCATAGGTACGTAGGAATGAAGGGTTGTATGTGTGAAGAATGATAATGTGTAGGTACCGAAGAATGAAGGGGTGCAGTGGATGAGGACGATACAGTACAGGTCCTGTGGAATGAAGGAGTGTAGGTGTGAAGGATGATACGATATAGTTACTAAGAATGAAGGGGCGTAGGGTGAGAGTGATACGGTATAGGTTTTCAGGAATGAAGGGGTGTAGGGGTGAGACATGACACCTGTATAGGTCTTGAAAAATTATAGGTATAGGTATGAGGGATGATACGATATTAGATACGGGTGAAATGATATATGGCATAAATGCTGAAAAATGATGGGGAGTATGGGATGAGTGATACCATAGTATAAGCTCTGATGAAGGAAGTGATGCAGTAGTGAGGGATGATACATTATAGGTACTGAGGAATGAAGGGGAGTAAGGGTTGATTGATGATACAGTATTGGTACTGAGTAATGAAGGTGTGTAAGGGGTGAAATATGTTACGATATAGGTTCTGAGGAAGGAAGGCTTGTAAGGGTGTGGGATGATACGGTAAAGGTACTGAGGGATGAAACGTTATAGGTACCGAGGAAAGATGGGGTGTAGGGTGTAAAGGATGATACTTTAAAGGCACTGAGGAATAAAGGGTTTTAAGAGATGAGGTTTGATATGGTATTGGTACTGAGAAATGAAGGAGTGTAGGAGTGAAGGATGATACTGGATAGGCGCTGAGGAATGAAGAGGTGTATGGGGTGAGGGATGATACGGTATAGGTACTGAGGAGTGGATACTTGTAGTGGGTTAGTGATGATATAGTATAAGTAATGAGGAATGAAGGGTGTAGAGGTAAGGGATGATAAGGTATAGGTACTGACAAAAGAAATGGTGTTAGGGTAAAGTACTTTATGGTAAAGGTACTGAGGAAAGAAGTGTTGTTGAGGGTGAGGGATCATACGGTACAATTAATGAGGAATAAAAGGATGCAGAGGGTGAGTGAATATATGGTACAGGTACTGATTAATATACGGCGTGAGGGATGACTTTATATAGGTAATGAGGAATGAAGGGGTTCATGGGGTAAGGGATGATACGGTACAGGTAATGAGGAATGAATAGGTGAGGCGAATGAGGGATGATATGATATAGGTACTGAGGAATGAAAGGATTTAGGTGTGAGGAATGACATGATATAGGTACTGGGAAATGAAGGAGTGGGGGGGGGGTGAGGGATGATACGGTAAAGATGCCGAGGATGAAAGGTTTGAGGGGTGATGGATGATACGAGTTAGGTACTGACTAATGACGGAGGGTACGACATGAGGGATGATACAGTATAAGTACTGAGGAATGAAGGGGTGTTTGAGGTGAGGGATTATACGTTATAGGTACTAACTAATGACGTCGACTACTATATGGTATAGGTACTAAGGAAAGAAGTGTTGTTGGGGGTGAGGGATCATACGGTACAATTAATGAGGAATAAAGGGTTGTAGAGGGTGAGTAAATATATGGTACAGGTACTGATAATGAAGGGGTGTACGACGTGAGGGATGACTTTGTATAGGTACTGAGGAATGAAGGGGTTTATGGGGTGAGGGATGATACGTTACAGGTAGTGAGGAATGAATAGGTTGGGCGGATGTGGGATGATATGGTATAGGTACAGAGGAATGGAAGGATTTAGGTGTGAGAAATGAAGGAGTGTAGGGGGTGAGGGATGATACGGTAAAGATACTAAGGAATGAGAGGTTTGAGGGGTGATGGATGATACGGGATAGGTACTAACTAATGACGGAGGGTACTAATGAGGGATGATACGGTATAGGTACCGAGTAATAAAGGGGTGTTTGAGGTGAGGGATTATACTGTGCAGATATTGAGGAATGATTAGGCGTAGGGGGTGAAGGATGATATGGCATAAGTACTGAAGAATGAAAGGGTTGAGGGATGATACAGGAGAGCTACTGAAAAATGGAGGGGTGTAGTGGTAACATTAGATAGGGATAGGTGCTGAGAAAGGAAGGGGTGTAAAGGGAGAGTGATGGTATGGTATAGGTAATGAGGAATGAAGGGGTGTGGTGGGTATTCGATCATATGTTATAGGTACTAAGGAACGAAGAGGTGTAAGGGGTGGGGGATGATACGATCTAGGTGCTGATGACCGAAGGAATGTAGTGGGTGAGGCATGATTAGGTATAGGTACTGAAGAATGAAGGGATGTAGGATAGTAAGGGATAACACGGCATAGGTCTTGTGGAATGAAAGAGTGTATGTGTAAAGGATGATACGAAATAGGAACTGAGGAATTAAAGGGTTGAGAGGTGAGGGATAATACGGGAAAGGTACTGAGAAATAAAGGGGTGTAAGGGGCAAGATATGATGCGTTATATGTGTTGGGGGTTGAAGAGGTGGATAGGTTGGGGAATGATTTGATAGGTACTGAGGAATGGATAGGTGTCGGGATGACGGATGATACGTTATAGGTAATGAGAAATGAAATGGTGTAGATGTAAGGGAAGATAAGGTATAGGTACTGAGGAAAGAAGTGGTGATGGGATGAGGGATATGTGGTGTAGGTACTGAGGACTGAGGTGTTGTTGGGAGGTGAAAGATGATACGGTATGAATAATGAGGAATGAGGTGTTCATGGTGAGGGATTATATGGTATAGTTACTGAATAATGAAGGGTTGTACGACGTGAAGGTTTATTCGGTATTGTTACCGAGGAAAGAAGTGGCTTGAGGGGTGAGGGATGATACGTTACTGGTACTGAGAAATGAATAGGTGTAGGGGATGAGGGTGATATGGTATAGGTAAAGAGGAATGAAGGGGTTAATAGGTTGAGATATATTACGGTATAGGTACAGAAGAATGATTGGGTGTAGGGTGGTAAGGAATGAAACGTTATAGGTAATGAAGAATGAGGTGGTATAGGGCGTAAGGGATGATACGGTATAGGTACTGAGAAATGAAGGGGTTTAAGAGGTGAAAAGTGATACGGTATTGGTGCTAAGGAATGAAGGGGTGTAGGGGGTGAGAGATGATGCAGTACATGTACTAAAGAGTAAAGGTTTGTAGGGGCTGAGTGATGATACTGGATAGGTTCTGAGGAATGAATAGGATTGGAGGGTGAGAAAAAATACGGTATAGGTACTGAGCAATGAAAGTTTGTAGGGGTAAGGGATGATACGGTATAGGTACTGAGGAATGAATGGATTTTAGGGTGAGGGAATATAATGTAGAGTTACTGAGGAATGAAGGATTGTTGGTAGTGAGGGATTCTCTGAGGAATGAAAGGATGTAGAGGGTGAAGTATGATATGGTATAGGTATTGAGGAATGAAGTTGTGTGTGAGTGAGGGATTATATGGAATAGAAAGAGGTGCAGGTTTGAGGGCTGATACCAATAGGTTTGATGGATGAAGGGCTTTAGGGGTGAGGGGTTATACGGTGTAGTTAATGAGCAATAGAGTAGTGAAGGGGATGACGGATGATACGGTATTTGTACCTAGGAATGAAGGGGTGTAGGGGGTAAGTGGTTATACGATATAGATACTGAGTAATGAAAGGGTATACGACATCAAGGTTTATAGGGTATTGGTACTGAAGAATGAGGAGGTTTATGGGGTAAGGGATGATACGGTGCAGGTGCTTAGTAATGAAAAGTTGTAGTGGGTGAGAAATGACATGTATAGGTACTGAGGATTGAAAGCGTATACTAGGGAGGAATTATACAATATAGATACGGAGAAATAAAGGAGTGTAGAGGTGAGGGATGTTACGGTATAGATACTGAGGAATGAAGGGGTATAGGGGTGAGGTATAACACGGCATGGGTACTGAGGAATGAAGCGGTGTAGGTGTGAAGGGTGATACTGTATAGGTATTGAAGAATGAAGGAGTGTAAGGGGTAAGGGATGATACAGAGTTATACTGAAGATAAATAAAGGTGCTTATTTTGTGAGGGTCGATAAGGTATAGGCACTGAGGAATGAAGGAGTATAGCGGTGAGAGATGATACGATATTGGCCATGAGGAATGAAGAGGTGTAGAGGTGATTGATGCTATGGTATAGGTACTGAGGAATGAAGGGGTGTGGGGATTGGGGGTGATACGGTATAGGCAATACCGAATGAAGGGGTTTACAGGGTGAGAGGAATGAAGATTTAGGAATGAGAGGAATGAAGGATTGTAGGTGTGAGGGATGATACGATATAGGCACTGAGGAATGAAGGAGTGTAGTTGTGAGGATTGTACTTTATAGGTACTTAGGGATGAAAGGATGTAGGGATGAAGGATCATATGATACAGGTACTGAGGAGTAAAGTAATGTTAAGGATGAGGGATATGGTATCGGTACTGAAGAATGCAAGGGTGCAGGCGATGAGGGATGATACGGTATAGATACTGAGGAGTGAAGGGGTGTAAGGATGAAGGATAATGCTATATAGGTACTGAGGAATGAAGGGTTGTAGATGTGAGGGACGATACGGTATAGGTACTGAGGAATGAAAGGGTATAGGAGGTGAGGGATGTGACAGTTAAGGTACTTAGGAACGAAGGGGTGTAGGGGGTGAGGAATGATACTGTTTAGGCACTGGGGACTGAAGTGGTGTAGAGGGTGAGGGATGATGCCGTGTAGATACTGAGGGGTAAAGGGGCTCATCTTGTGAGTAATGATGATTTATAGTTAATGGGGAATGAATGGGTTTAGGGTTGAAGGAATATACGATATAGATACTGTGGTATGATAGGGCGTAGGGGGTGAGGGATGCTACGGTATAGGTTATGATGAATGAATTGGTGTAACGGGTGAGGGATGATATGATATAGGTACTGAGTAATGTAGGTGAGTAAGGGGTGAGATATGATACGGTATAGGTTCTGAGAAATCAATGTTTGTAGGGATCTGGGATGATACGCTATAGGTATTGAGGAATGAAGCAGTGCATGGGTTGAGGGATTATACGGCATAGGTTTATATGAATGAAATGTTGTAGGGGGGTGTGGGATGATATGGTATAGATACTGCGGAATGAAGGGGTGTAGGAGGTGAAGGATGACAAGGGTGATATAGGTACTTAGGGATAAAGGGCTGCAGGGAGTGAGGGATCATACGGTATAGGTACTGTGTAATATAGTCGTGTAGGTGTTGAGGGATGATCAACTATAGGTACTGAGGAATGAAGGGTAGTAGGGTATAGGTACTGAGTAAAGAAGGTGTGCAGTGGATGAGGGATGATACGGTATACTTTCTAAGGAATGAAGGGGTAAATGTGAGGGGTGATACAATAAAAGAATTGAGGAATGAAGGAGAGTAGTAGTGAAGGATTGTACATTATAGGTAGTTAGGAATGAATGGGTTTAGGGGTGAGGGATCATACGGTATAGTTAATGAGGAATAAAGTGGTGCAGAGGGTGCGGGATAATATTGTATCGATATTGAGGAATGAAAGGGTGCAGACGATGATGGTTGATATGGTATAGGTATTGAGTAATGAAGGTGTGCAGTGGGTGAGGGATGATACGGTATAGGTAATGCGGAATGACGAGTTTTTCAGGGAGAGAAATGATACGGTATAGATACTGAGGAATGAAGGGTGTAGGTGTGAGGGATGATACGATGTATGAATTGAGGAATGAAGAGGTATAGTGGTGAAGGATTGTACGTTATAGGTAGTTA
Organism: Panulirus ornatus; assembly: GCF_036320965.1. Lineage (NCBI taxonomy): Eukaryota > Metazoa > Arthropoda > Malacostraca > Decapoda > Palinuridae > Panulirus > Panulirus ornatus. Next base: position 5,259,604 of record NC_092291.1, read on the forward strand.
GGAATGAAGGGGTGTAGTGGGCGAGGGTTTATACGGTATAGGTACTGAGGAATAAAGGGGTGTAGGGGTGAGGGATGATATGGTATTGATAGTGAGGAATACAAGGGTGCACGTGATGATGTATGATACGGTAAAGGTAGTGAGAAATGAAGGGGTGTACGGATGAAGGATGATGCGATGTAAATATTGAGGAATGAAGGGATGTAGGTGTAAGGAATGATTTCTTATAGGTACTGAGGAATGACGGGGTATAGGAGATGAGGAAACACACGGTATAGGTACTGAGGAATGAAGGGGTGTAAGGGGTTGAGATGATACTGTATATGTAATGAGGAATGAAAGGGTGTACGGGTTGAGGGATGATACGTTATATGTACTAAGGAATGAAGATGTGTAGTTAAAAAAAGGAATGATACGGTATAGGCACTTAGGAATGAAAGGGTGTTGGGGCTAGGGATGATACGGTAAAGGTTTCACGTCTCACCCCGTAAACCCCTTCAGTCCGCATATACTATACCGTATCATCCCTCACCCCCTACATCCTTATATTCCTCAGTACCTATACCGTAACATCCCTCACCCCTACACCCCTTCCTTCATCATTTAAGACCTATATTGAATCATCCCTCAAATCCTCAGTACCTATATCGTAACATCCCTCACCCCTACACCCCTTCATCCTTTAAGACCTATATCGTATTATCCCTCAAATCTACACCCATTCTTTCCTCAGTATCTATTCTGTATCATCCCTCACTCCTTTCACCCCTTCATTTCTCAGTATCTACACCATGTCATCATTGACCTATCCTCTTCATTCTTCAGTTTGCCATCCCTCACATTCTAAATCTCTTCATTCCTCAGTACCTATTCCGTATCATCCCTCTCACCTGCAACTCTTCATTTTAGAGTACTTATATTACATCATCCCTCATCCCTACACTCCTTTATTCCTCAGACCCATACTGTATCATCCTTCATCCCTACATCCATTCATTCTTCAATACCTATAACTTATAACACCTCACAAAATGAGCCCTTCTTTCGTCATTACCTACATAGTATCATCCATCAACCATTACTCCCCTTCATTCTTCGGTACCTATACCGTATTATCCCTTACCCTTACACTCCTTCATTCCTCAGTACCTATGCCGTGTCATCCCTTACCTCCTATATCCCTTCATCCGTCAGGAACTATACCGTATCATCGCTCACACTTACAATCCTTCTTTTCTCAGTACTTATATAATATCACTCATCCGTACCACTTCATTCCTCAGCAACTATACCCTATCATCCCTCATCGACTGCAACCTTTTATTCCTCAGTACCGATACAATATCATCCTTCACCCCTTACATCACTATATTCCACTTTACTTATACCGTATGATCCCTAACCCATACACCCCTTCATTCCTAAGCAACAAAGCGTAATATTCTTCACCCCTACACTCCATCATTCCTCATTGCCTATATTGTATTATATCTCACACCTACACCCCTTCATTCCCGAGTACCTATACCGTATCACCTTTCGCCCTGTAAACCTCTTCATTCCGGATTACTCACTTTCTAAACCCCTTCATACCTTAGTAGTTATACCGTATCATACCACACCCTTAACACCCTTTATTCCTCAGAACTTATACCGTATCATCTCTCACACCCTGCATACCTTCACTACTCAGTTTCTATACCCAACACCCCTTTATTCTACAGTAACTTCACCGTATCATTCCTCGCCACTTACAATATTTTATTCCTCCGTACCAGTACCGTATGATCTCTCACCCCTTGCACCCCCTTCATTCCTAAGCACCAATAACGTACAATCCTTTACCTCTACATCCCATCAATCCTCATTGCCTATATCGTATCATCCGTCACACCTACCCCCTTCATTCCTCAGTACCTATAACGTGTAATTCTTTAACCCTTACATCAATTCATTCCTCAAGACCAAAATCGCATCATTCCTCAAACCCCACACCGCTTCATTCTTCAGTACCTATACTTTATCATCCCTAACCCAATAGACCCTATTATTCCCTGTATTTATACCTTATCATCCCTCACCCTTTCGTTCCTAAGTACCTATACCCTATCATCTCTCATCAACTGCAACCTTGTATTCCTCAGTACCGATACAATAACATCCCTCACCCCTTACATCACTATATTCCACTTTACTTATACCGTATGATCCCTCACCCCTACACCCCTTCATTCCAAAGCACCAAAACGTAATATTCTTCACCCCTATACTCCATCATTCCTCAATGCCTATATGTATCATATCTCACACCTACACCCCTTCATTCCCGAGTATCTATACCGTATCATCTTTCGCCCTGTAAACCTCTTCATTCCGGATTACTTTAACCGTATCATCCCTCACTTTCTAAACCCCTTCATACCTTAGTAATTATACCTTATCATACCACACCCTTAACACCCTTTATTCCTCAGAACTTATACCGTATCATCTCTCACACCCGTGCATACCTTCACTACTCAGTTTCTATACCCAACACCCCTTTATTCCACAGTACCTTCCCCGTATCATTCCTCGCCACCTACAATTATCTATTCCTCAGCACCATTACCGTATGATCCCTCACCCACTGCACCTCCTTCATTCCTAAGCACCAATAACGTACAATCCTTTACCTCTACACCCCTTCAATCCTCATTGCCTATATCGTATCATCCCTCACACTTACCCCCTTCATTCCTCAGTGCCTTAACATGTAATTCTTTAGCCCCTACATCTCTTCATTCCTCAAGACCAAAATCGTATCATCCCTCAAACCCCACACCCCTTCATTCTTCAGTACCTATACTTTATCACCCCTAACCCAATAGACCCTATTATTCCCTGCACTTATACCTTATCACCGCTCACCCTTTCATTCCTAAGTACCTATACCGATTCATCCAAGGCCCCTTGCACCTCTTCTTTTCTGAGTGCCTATCACGTATCATCCCTCACACCTATACCCTTTCATTCTTCAGTACCTATACCGTATCATCTCAACCCCCTAACCCATTCTTTCCTTAGCAACTATCATCTCTAACCCACTACACCCCTTCATTCAACAGCACCTATAACATATCATACCTCATCCATAACCCGGATCACTCCTCATTACCTATACCGCATCATCCCTCATCCCCTACACCCCTTTATTCTTCAATACATATACCTTATCATCCTTCACTCCTAATACCCCTTCATTCTTCAGTAACTGCATCGTGACATCCCTCCCCACTAAATCCCTTCATTTTTCAAGACCTATATCGTATCATCCCTCAACCCCCACACTCATTCATTCCTCAAGAACTATAACGTATCATTCACACTCTCTATACCCCTTCATTCCTCAGAGCCTATACCATATCATCCCTCACTCCATAAATCCCTTTATTCCCAGTACTTATACCTCATCATCCCTCATCTTCTTTACTCTTTCATACCTAAGTACCTACACTGTGTCATCCCTGCACCTCTTCTTTTCTCCGTACCTATAGCGTACCATCCCTCAAATCTACACCGTTTCATTCCTCAGTACTTATACCTTATCATCCCCAGCAACTTACTCCCCTTCTTTCCTCATTACCTATACCGTATCATTTCTCACCCCTTACACGTCTTCTTTCATCAGTACCGATAACGTATCATACGTCACCCTTAACCCGGTTCACTCATCATTACCTATACCGTATCATCCCTGATCCCCTACACCCCTTCATTCATCAGTACCTGTGTCGTATCATAGAGGTATGAAGGCGTGTAGGGGGTGCCCTACACGCCTTCATTCCTCTATACCTATACCGTTTCATTCTTCAGCCTTGCACCCCTTCATTTCTCAGTACCTATAACGTATCATACCTCACCCTTAACCAGGTTCACTCATCATTAACTATCCCGTATCATCCCTGCGTCTGTACTTTGAACTCCCACCTTTATCCCCTTTGCCTTTCTACAATGGCGCTATGCATGCATTACGCCAATCACCAGACGCTTCACCATGATCCATACATACACTGAGTATCCTTACCAACCAATCAAACACACAGTCAACCCCTTCTTTAATATATTCCACTGCAATAACATCCAAACCTGGGTGGATTTCATCTTCCGCAAAAGTTTCACTACCTCTTCTCTGTTTACCAAAGTATACTCCCTGCCCCTCTCACTTCGCCACCATCCCTACGAAAACGCCCTATATCTGACACTGAGCCATCAAGCACATTCAATAAACATTCAAAATACTCACTCCATCTAATTCTCACTTCATCACTACTTGTTATTACCTCCCCATTTGCCCATTTCACTGATGTTTCCATATGTTCCTTTGTGTTGCGCACATTATTTACCTCCTTTCAAAGCTTCTTTTCATCCTCCTAAAATCCTATGATACTCTTTTACCCAACTCCCATTTGCCCTGTTTTTCACCTCTTGCACCTTTATCTTGACCTGTCGCTTTCTTTTATACATCTGCCCGTCATGTGCACTACTTCTCTGTAAAATATTGTCCAAACGCCCCACTCTTCTCTTTCACTAAGAATCTGACTTTTTCATCACACCACACACTACCTTTTGTAATTTGCCCATCTCCTACCCTTCTCATGCCACATGCATATATATATATATATATATATATATATATATATATATATATATATATATATATATATATATATATATATATATATATATATATATATATGTATATATATATAGACTTTTGTATGTTAATGTGCTGAGAGGTGCAACTGGAGGGATGTCTGATCATTATCTTGTGGAGGCTAAGGTGACGATTTGTATGGGTTTTCTGAAAAGAAGAGTGAATGTTGGGGTGAAGAGGGTGGTGAGAGTAAGTGAGCTTGGGAAGGAGACTTGTGTGAGGAAGTACCAGGAGAGACTGAGTACAGAATGGAAAAGGTGATAACAATGGAAGTAAGGGGAGTTGGGGAGGAATGGGACGTATTTAGGGAATCAGTGATGGATTGCGCAAAAGATGCTTGTGGCATGAGAAGCGTGGGAAGTGGGTTGATTAGAAAGGGTAGTGAGTGGTGGGATGAAGAAGTAAGATTATTAGTGAAAGAGAAGAGAGAGGCATTTGGACGATTTTTGCAGGGAAAAAACGCAATTGAGTGGGAAATGTATAAAATAAAGAGACAGGGGGTCAAGAGAAAGGTGCAAGAGGTGAAAAAGGGGGCAAATGAGAGTTGGGGTGAGAGAGTATCATTAAATTCTAGGGAGAATAAAAATATGTTCTGGAAGGAGGTAAATAAAGTGTATAAGACAAGGGAGCAAATGGGAACTTCAGTGAAGAGCGCTAATGGGGAGGTGATAACAAGTAGTGGTGATGTGAGAAGGAGATGGAGTGAGTATTTTGAAGGTTTGTTGAATGTGTTTGATGATAGAGTGGCATATATAAGGTGTTTTGGTCGAGGTGGTGTGCAAAGTGAGAGGGTTAGGGAAAATGATTTGGTAAACAGAGAAGAGGTAGTAAAAGCTTTGCGGAAGATGAAAGCCGGCAAGGCAGCAGGTTTGGATGGTATTGCAGTGGAATCTATTAAAAAAGGGGGGACTGTATTGTTGACTGGTTGGTAAGGTTATTTAATGTGTATATGACTCATGGTGAGGTGCCTGAGGATGGGCGGAATGCGTGCATAGTGCCATTGTACAAAGGCAAAGGGGATAAGAGTGAGTGCTCAAATTACAGAGGTATAAGTTTGTTAAGTATTCCTGGTAAATTATATGGGAGGGTATTGATTGAGAGGGTGAAGGCATGTACAGAGCATCAGATTGGGGAAGAGCAGTGTGGTTTCAGAAGTGGTAGAGGATGTGTGGATCAGGTGTTTGCTTTGAAGAATGTATGTGAGAAATGCTTAGAAAAGCAAATGGATTTGTATGTAGCATTTATGGATCTGGAGAAGGCATATGATAGAGTTGATAGAGATGCTCTGTGGAAGGTATTAAGAATATATGGTGTGGGAGGCAAGTTGTTAAAAGCAGTGAAAAGTTTTTATCGAAAATGTAAGGCATGCGTACGTGTAGGAAGAGAGGAAAGTGATTGGTTCCAAGTGAATGTAGGTTTGAGGACAATGTGTGGTGTGAGGTGGTTTGATCGAGTAAGTAATGGAGGGTAAGAGAGATGTGTGGAAATAAAAAGAGCGTGGTTGAGAGAGCAGAAGAGGGTGTTTTGAAATGGTTTGGGCACATGGAGAGAATGAGTGAAGAAAGATTGACCAAGAGGATATATGTGTCGGAGGTGGAGGGAACGAGGAGAAGTGGGAGACCAAATTGGAGGTGGAAAGATGGAGTGAAAAAGATTTTGAGTGATCGGGGCCTGAACATGCAGGAGGGTGAAAGGCGGGCAAGGAATAGAGTGAATTGGATCGATGTGGTATACCGGGGTTGACGTGCTGTCAGTGGATTGAATCAAGGCATGTGAAGCGTATGGGGTAAACCATGGAAAGTTGTGTGGGGCCTGGATGTGGAAAGGGAGCTGTGGTTTCGGGCATTATTGCATGACAGCTAGAGACTGAGTGTGAACGAATGGGGGCTTTGTTTGTCTTTTCCTAGCGCTACCTTGCACACATGAGGGGGGAGGGGGATGGTATTCCATGTGTGGCGAGGTGGCGATGAGAATGAATAAAGGCAGTGTGAATTGTGTGCATGGGTATATATGTATGTGTCTGTGTGTGTATATATATGTGTACATTGAGATGTATAGGTATGTATATTTGCGTGTGTGGACGTGTATGTATTTACATGTGTATGTGTGTGGGTTGGGCCATTTCTTTCGTCTGTTTCCTTGCACTACCTCGCAAACGCGGGAGATAGCGACAAAGCAAAATGAATAAATAGATAAAATGAATATATATATACATATATATATATATATATATATATATATATATATATATATATATATATATATATATATATATATATATATATATATATATATATATATATATATATATATACATATATATTGATTTATTTATTTTGCTTTGTCGCTGTCTCCCGCATTAGCGAGGTAGCGCAAGGAAACAGACGAAAGAATGGCCCAACCCGCCAACATACACATGTATATACATACACATCCACACACGCAAATATACATACCTATACATTTCAACGTATATATATATATACACACACAGACATATACAAATATACATATGTACATAATTCATAGTGTCTGCCTTTATTTCCCATCGCCATCCCGCCACACATGAAATAACAACCCTTTCCCCCCGCATGTGCATGAGGTAGCGCCAGGAAAAGACAACAAAGGCCACATTCGTTCACACTCAGTCTCTAGCTGTCATGTATAATGCACCGAAAACACAGCTCCCCTTCCATATCCAGGCCCCACAGAACTTTCCATTCTTTACCCCAGACGCTTCACATGCGCTGGTTCTATTCAATGACAGCACGTCGACCCTGGTATACCACATCGTTCCAATTCACTCTATTCATTGCACGCCCCCCACCCTCCTGAATGTTCAGGACGCGATCACTCAAAATCCTTTTAACTCCATCTTTCCACCTCCAATTTGGTCTCTCACTTCTCCTCGTTCCCTCCACCTCTGACACATATATCCTCTTGGTCAATCTTTCCTCACTCATTCTCTCCATGTGACCAAACCATTGCAAAACACCCTCTTCTGCTCTCTCAACCAAACTCTTTTTATTACCACACATCTCACTTATCTTTTCATTACTTACTCGACAAAACCACCTCACAACACATACTGTCCTCAAACATCTCATTTCCAGCATTTCCATTCCCTTCTCCGCACAACGCTATCTATAGCCCACGCCTCGCAACCAAATATCATTCCTTCAAACATACTCAATTTTGCTTTTTAAGATAACGTTCTCGACTTCCACACATTCTTCAACGCTCTCAGAAATTTCGTTCCCTCCCCCACCCTATGATTCACTTTCGCTTCCATGGTTCCATCCGCTGCCAAATCCGCTGCCAGATATCTAAAACACTTTACTTCATCCAGTTTTTCTCCATTCAAACTTACCTCCACATTTGACTTGACCCTCAACCCTACTGTACCTAATAACCTTGCTCTTATTCACATTCACTCTCATCTTTCTTCTCTCACACACTTTACCAAACTCAGTCACCAGCTTCTGCAGTTTCTTACATGAATCAGCCACTAGCGCTGAATCATCAGCGAACAACAACTAACTCACTTCCCAAACTATCTCATCCACAAAAGACTGCATACTTGCCCCTCTTTCCAAAACTCTTGCATTCACCTCCCTAACAATCCCATCTATAAACAAATTAAACAACCATGGAGACATCACAAACCCCTGCCGCAAACCTACATTCACTGAGAACCAATCACTTTCCTCTCTTCCTACAAGTACACATGCCTTACATCCTTGATAAAACAATTTCACTGCATGTAACATCTTGCCTCCCACACCATATATTCTTAATGCTTCCACAGAGCATCTCTGTCAAATCTATCATATGCCTTTCCATATCCATAAATGCTACATACAAATCCATTTGCTTTTCTAAGTATTTCTTACATACATTTTTCAAAGCAAACACCTGATCCACACATCCTGTACCACTTCTGAAACCACACTGCTCTTCCCCAATCTGATGCTCTGTACATGTCTTCACCCTCTCAATCAGACCCTCCCAATATGATTTCCCATTAATACTCAACAAACTTATATCTCTGTAATTTGAGCACTCACCTTCATCCCCTTTGCCTTTGTACAATCGCACTATGCAAGCATTCTGCCAATCTTCAGGCACCTCACCATGAGTCATACATACACTAAATTACTTTACCAACCAGTCAACAATAGAGTCACGCCCTTTTTTTAATAAATTCCACTGCAATACCATCCAAACCCGCTGCCTTGCCTGCTTTTATCTTCCGTAAAGCTTTTACTACCTCTTCTCTGTTTCCCAAATCATTCTCCCGAACCCTCTTATTCTGCACACCACCTCGACCAAAACATCATATATCTGACACTTTATCATCAAACACATTCAAGAAACCTTCAAAATACTCACTCCGTCTCCTTCTAACATCACCACTACCTGTTATCACCTCCCCATTAGCCTCTTTCACTGATGTTCCCATTTGTTCCCTTGTCTTACGCACTTTGTTTACCTCCTTCCAAAACATCTCTTTATTCTCCCTAAAATTTAATGATACTCTCTCACCCCAACTCTCATTTGCCCTCTTTGCACCTTTCTCTTGACCTCCTGCCTCTCGCTTTTGTACATATCCAACTCCTTTGCATTACTTCCCTGCAAAAATCGTTCAAATGCCTGTCTTCTCATTTACTAATAATCTTACTTCTTCATCCCACCACTCGGTACCTTTCTTTTCTGCCCACCTCCCACACTTCTCATGCCACAAGTATCTTTTGCAAAGGCCATCACTACTTCCCTACATACATCCCATTCCTCCCCCACTCCCCTTACGTCCTTTGTTCTTACCTTTTTCCATTCTGTACTCAGTCTCTCCTGGTACTTCCTCACACAAGTCTCCTTCCCAAGCTCACTGTCTCTCACCACACTATTCACCCCAATATTCTCTCTTCTTTTCTGAAAACCTTTACAAATCTTCACTTTTGCCTACACACGATAATGATCCGACATCTCTCCAGTTGCACCTCTCAGCACATTGACATACAAAAGTCTCTCTTTCGCGCGCCTATCTATTACCACGTAATCCAATAAATTTCTCTGGTCATTTCTTCTACTTACATATGTATACTTATGTATATCTCTCTTTTTAAACCAGGTATTCACAATCATCAGTCCTTTTTCAGCACATAAATCTAGAAGCTCTTCACCATTTCCATTTACAACACTGAACTCCCCATGTACACCAATTATTCCTTCAACTGCCACATTACTAACCTTTGCATTCAAATCACCCATCACTCTAACCCGGTCTCGTCCATCAAAACTACCAACACGCTCACTCAACTGCTCCCAAAACAGTTGACTCTCATGATCTTTCTTCTGATACTCAGGTGCATATTTTCTCCATCCACTTTCAGTTTTACCCATATCAATATAGAGTTTACTTTTTAACACTCAATCACATTCTCCCGCCACTTCTGTTTCAGGAGTAGTGCTACTCCTTCACTTACTCTTGTCCTCTCACTAACCCCCGACTTTACTCCCAAGATACTTCCAACCCACTCTTCCCCTTTACCGTTGAACTTCGTTTCACTGAGAGCCAAAACATCCAGGTTCAAATATATATATATCTATATATATATATATATATATATATATATATATATATATATATATATATATATATATATATATATTATCCCTGGGGATAGGGGAGAAAAAATACTTCCCACGTATTCCCTGCGTGTCGTAGAAGGTAACTAAAAAGGAAGGGAGCGGGGGGGCTGGAAATCTTCCCCTCCCATTTTTTTTTTTTTCCAAAGGAAGGAACAGAGAAGGGGGCCGGGTGAGGATGTTTCCTCAGAGGCCCAGTCCTCTGTTCTTAACGCTACCTCGCCGAGGCGGGAAATGGCGAACAGAATGAAAGAAAGAAAAGAAAGATATATATATATATATATATATATATATATATATATATATATATATATATATATATATATATATATATATATATATATATATATATATGTATATATATATATATATATTCATATATATTTATTTATCTATTTTGCTTTGTCGCTGTCTCCCACTTTAGCAACGTAGCGCAAGGAAACAAACGAAAGAATGGCCCAACCCACCCACATGCACATGTATATACATACACGTCCACACACTGAAATATACATACCTATACATCTCAATGTACACATATATATACACACACAGACATGTACATATATACACTTGTACATAATTCATACTGTCTGCCATTATTTGTTCCCATCGCCACCTCGCTCCACATGGAATAACAACCCCCTCATGTGTACGAGGTAGCGCTAGGAAAACACACACTCAGTCTCTAGCTGTCATGTAATAATGCACCGAAACGACAGCTCCCTTTCCACATCCAGGCCCCACACAACTCTCCATGGTTTACCCCAGACGCTTCACATGCCCTGGTTCAATCCATTGGCAGCACGTCGACCCCGGTATACCACATCGTTCCAATTCACTCTATTCCTTGCACGCCTTTCACCCTCCTGCATGTTCAGGCCCCGATCACTCAAAATCTTTTTCACTCCATCTTTCCACCTCCAATTTGGTCTCCCACTTCTCGTTCCCTCCACCTCCGACACATATATCCTCTTGGTCAATCTTTCCTCACTCATTCTGTCCATGTGCCCAAACCATTTCAAAACACCCTCTTCTGCTCTTTCAACCACGCTCATTTTATTTCGACACATCTCTCTTACCCCTACATTACTTACTCGATCAAACCACCTCACACCACATGTTGTCCTCAAACATTTCATTTCCAGCACATCCACCCTCCTGCGCACAACTCTATCCATAACCCACGCCTCGCAACCATACAACATTGTTGGAACCACTATTCCTTCAAACATACCCATTTTTGATTGCGGAGATAATGTTCTCGACTTCCACACATTCTTCAAGGCTCCCAGGATTTTCGCCCCCTCCCCAACTCTATGATTTACTTCCGCTTCCATGGTTCCATCCGCTGCAATATCCACTCCCAGATATCTAAAACACTTTACTTCCTCCAGTTTTTTTTCCCTTCAAACTTACCTCCCAAAAGACTTGACCCTCAACCCTACTGCACCTAATAACCTTGATCTTATTCACATTTACTCTTAGCTTTCTTCTTTCACACACTTTACCAAACTCAGTCACCAGCTTCTGCAGTTTCTCACATGAATCAGCCACCAGCGCTGTATCATCAGCGAACAACAACTGACTCACTTCCCAAGCTCTCTCATCCCCAACAGACTGCATACTTGCCTCTCTTTCCAAAACTCTTGCATTCACCTCCCTAACAACCCCATCCATAAACAAATTAAACAACGGTGGAGACATCACACACCCCTGCCGCAAACCTACATTCACTGAGAACCAATCACTTTCCTCTCTTCCTACACGTACACATGCCTTCCATCCTCGATAAAAACTATTCACTGCTTCTAACAACTTGCCTCGCACACTATATATTCTTAGTACCTTCCACAGAGCATCTCTATCAACTCTATCATATGCCTTCTCCAGATCCATAAATATTACATACAAATCCATTTGCTTTTCTAAGTATTTCTCACATACATTCTTCAAAGCAAACACCTGATCCACACATCCTCTACCACTTCTGAAACCACACTGCTCTTCCCCAATCTGATGCTCTGTGCATGCCTTCACCCTCTCAATCAATACCCTCCCATATAATTTAGCAAGAATACTCAACAAACTTATACCTCTGTAATTTGAGCACTCACTCTTATCCCCTTTGCCTTTGTACAATGGCACTATGCACGCATTCCGCCAATCCTCAGGCACCTCACCATGAATCATACATACATTAATTAACCTTACCAACCAGTCAACAATACAGTCATCCCCTTTTTTAATAAATTCCACTGCAATACCATCTAAACCTGGTGCCTTGCCGGCTTTCATCTTCCGCAAAGCTTTTACTACCTCTTCTCAGTTTACCAAATCATTTTCCTTAACCCACTCACTTTGCACACCACCTCGACCAAAACATCCTATTTCTGCCACTCTATCATCAAACACATTCAACAGACCTTCAAAATACTTACTCTATCTCCTTCTCACATCACCACTACTTGTTATCACCTCCCCATTACCCGCTTCACTGAAGTTCCCATTTGCTCCCTTGTCTTACGCATTTTATTTACCCCCTTCCAGAACATCTTTTTATTCTCCCTAAAATTTAATGATACCCTCTCACCCCAACTCTCATTTGCCCTCTTTTTCACCTCTTCTACCATTCTCTTGACTTCCTGTCTCTTTGTTTTATACATCTCCCACTCATTTGCATTTTTTCCCTGCAAAAATCGTCCAAATGCCTCTCTCTTCTCTTTCACTAATAATCTTATTTCTTCATCCCACCACTCACTACCCTTTCTAATCAACCCACCTCCCACGCTTCTTATGCCACAAGCATCTTTTGCGCAAGCTATCACTGCTTCCCTAAATACATCCCATTCCTCCCCCACTCCCCTTACCTCCTTTGTTCTCACCTTTTTCTATTCTGTACTCAGTCTCTCCTGGTACTTCCTCAAACAAGTCTCCTTTCCAAGCTCACTTACTCTCACCACCCTGTTCACCCCAACATTCCCTCTTCTTTTCTGAAAACCCCTACTAATCTTCACCTTCGCCTCCACAAGATAATTATCAGACATCCCTCCCGTTGCACCTCTCAGCACATTAACATCCAAAAGTCTCTCTTTAGCGCGCCTGTCAATTAACATGTAATCCAATAACGCTCTCTGGCCATCTCTCCTTCTTACGTACGTGTACTTATATATATCTCGCTTTTTAAACCAGGTATTCCCAATCACCAGTCCTTTTTCAGCATAAATCTACAAGTTCTTCACCATTTCCATGTACAGCACTGAACACCCCATGTATACCAATTTTCCCTCAACTGCCACATTACCCACCTTTGCATTCAAATCACCCATCAGCATAACCCGTTGTTGTGCATCAAAACCACTAACACACTCATTCAGCTGCTCCCAAAACACTTGCCTCTCATGATCTTTCTCCTCATATAAATAAAATATATATAATTATTTATATAATATAATATATATATAAATATATATATATATATATATATAATATATTTTAATATATATTATTTATTTATTTTGCTTTTCGCTGTCTCCCCTTTTGCAGTAGCCAAGGAAACAACAAAAAAAAGGCCCAACCCCCCCCATAAACTGTATAAACATACACCCACACCCAAATATACATACCTTCCCTTTAATTTAAATAATATACACCCCGCAAACAAATAAAATTGACAAAATTAAATTGTCTGTTTTTTTTCCCATCGCCACCCGCCCACGGGGAAAAACAACCCCCCCCCCTATGTGGGAGGTAGCGCAGGGAAAAGAAACCAAAGGCCCTTCTTTTCACACTCGCCCCAGTCGATAATGACCGAAAAACAGCCCCTTTTTCCAATCCGGGCCCCCACAAACTTTCCATTTTCCCCCAGACGCTTCAAAAGCCCGGGTTAAAAACATGAGCACTCCCCCGGTATCCCACATCGTTCCAATTCATCTTTTCTTGCCCCCCCCCCCTTCCCGATGTCAGGCCCCGACACCAAAACTTTTATCCTTTTTTTCCACCCCCAATTTGGTCTCCCCTTTTCTCGTTCCCCCCACCCCCGACACATTATCTCTTGGTCATTTTTCCCTCACCAATTTTCCAGCCCCCAAAACCCTTTTCAAAACCCCCTCTTTGCTCTCCAACCACTCTTTTATTTCCCCACATCCCCTTTTTAAACCCTCATTACTTACTCACAAACCACCTCACAACACATTGCCTCAAAAATTCTTTTCCGAAAATTTCCACCCCCTGGCACAACCACCCATACCCACGCCTCCAACCCAAAAATTTTTCCTTCAAAATCCCCATTTTGCTTAATAAGTTTGACTTCCACACATCTTCAAGTCCAGTTTTTGCCCCTCCCCCCCTTGATTTTTGTTTCCCATGGTTCCATCCGCGCAAATCCCTCCAATATCTAAAACACTTATTTCCCTCCAGTTTTTTTTCCTTCAAATTCCCCCCAAAAGATTGACCCTAACCCTCTGACCTAAAAACCTTTTTATTAAATTTACCTATTTTCTTTTTCCAAACACTTTCAAACCCCGTACCAGCTTCGGGTTTTTCTACAGAATAGCCCCCCACGCTGATAAAAGCGAACAAAACTACTCATTTCCCAAAACCCCTCATCCCCAAAGACGCATACTTGCCCCTTTTTCCCAAAACTCTGCATTCACCCCCCTAACAACCCCACCCATAAACAAATTAAACAACCTGAGACATCACAACCCCTGCCGCAAACCAACATTCACTGAGAACCAATCACTTCCTCTCTTCCTACAAGTACACATGCCTTCATCCTTGATAAAAATTTCACTGCATTAACAACTTGCCTCCCACATAATTTTTTCTTAATGCCTTCACGAGCATCTTTTATAAAACTCTATCATATGCCTTTCCAATCCATAAATGCTACATACAAATCCATTTGCTTTTCTAAGTATTTCTACATACATTTTCAAAGCAAACACCTGATCCCACACCCTTACCACTTCTGAAACCACACTGCTTTTCCCCAATCTGATGCTCTGTCATGCTTCACCCTCTCAATCAGACCCTCCCAATATGATTCCCATTAATAACTCAACAAACTTATATCTCTGTAATTTGAGCACTCACCTTCTATCCCCTTTGCTTTGTACAATGCACTATGCAAGCATTCTGCCAATCTTCAGCACCTTCACCATGAGTCATACATACACTAAATTACTTTACCAACCAGTCAACAATAGAGTCACGCCCTTTTTTTAATAAATTCCACTGCAATACCATCCAAACCCGCTGCCTTGCCTGCTTTTATCTTCCGTAAAGCTTTTACTACCTCTTCTCTGTTCCCAAATCATTCTCCCGAACCCTCTTATTCGCACACACCTCGACCAAAACATCATATATCTGACACTTTATCATCAAACACATTCAAGAACCTTCAAAATACTCACTCCGTCTCCTTCTAACATCACCACTACTGTTATCACTCCCCATTAGCCTCTTTCACTGATGTTCCCATTTGTTCCCTTGTCTTACGCACTTTGTTTACCTCCTTCCAAAACATCTCTTTATTCTCCTAAAATTTAATGATACTCTCTCACCCCAACTCTCATTTGCCCTTTCCTTGCACCTTTCTCTTGACCTCCTGCCTCTCGCTTTGTACATACCACTCCTTTGCATTACTTCCCTGCAAAAATCGTTCAAATGCCTGTCTTCTCATTTACTAATAATCTTACTTTTCATCCCCCACTCGGTACCTTTCTTTTCTGCCCACCTCCCACACTTCTCATGCCACAGTATCTTTGCAAAGGGCCATCACTACTTCCCTACATACATCCCATTCCTCCCCCACTCCCCTTACTCCTTGTTCTTACCTTTTCCCATTCTGTACTCAGTCTCTCCTGGTACTTCCTCACACAAGTCTCCTTCCCAAGCTCACTGTCTCTCACCACACTATTCACCCCAATATTCTCTCTTCTTTTCTGAAAACCTTTACAAATCTTCACTTTTGCCTACACACGATAATGATCCGACATCTCTCCAGTTGCACCTCTCAGCACATTGACATACAAAAGTCTCTCTTTCGCGCGCCTATCTATCCCACGTAATCCAATAAATTTCTCTGGTCATTTCTTCTACTTACATATGTATACTTATGTATATCTCTCTTTTTTAAACCAGGTATTCACAATCATCAGTCCTTTTTCAGCACATAAATCTAGAAGCTCTTCACCATTTCCATTTACAACACTGAACTCCCCATGTACACCAATATTCCTCAACTGCCACATTACTAACCTTTGCATTCAAATCACCCATCACTCTAACCCGGTCTCGTCCATCAAAACTACCAACACACTCACTCAACTGCTCCCCAAAAACAGTTGCCTCTCATGATCTTTCTTCTGATACTCAGGTGCATATTCTCTCCATCCACTTTCAGTTTTACCCATTCATATAGAGTTTACTTTTTAACACTCATCACATTCTCCCGCCACTTCTGTTTCAGGAGTAGTGCTACTCCTTCACTTACTCTTGTCCTCTCACTAACCCCGACTTACTCCCAAGATACTTCCAAACCACTCATTCCCTTTACCGTTGAACTTCGTTTCACTGAGAGCCAAAACATCCAGGTCATTAATTTCATAAATATATAATATTTTATATATTATATATATATTATAATTATATATTATATATATTATCCCTGGGGAGAGGGGAGAATAAAATACTTCCCAACGTATTCCCTGCGTGTCGTAGAAGGTAACTAAAAAGGAAGGGAGCGGGGGGCTGGAAATCTTCCCTCCCATTTTTTTTTTTTTTTTTCCAAAGGAAGGAACAGAGAAGGGGGCCGGGTGAGGATGTTTCCTCAGAGGCCCAGTCCTCTGTTCTTAACGCTACCTCGCCGAGGCGGGAAATGGCGACAGAATGAAAGAAAGAAAAGAAAGATATATATATATATATATATATAATATATTATATATATATATATATATATATATATTATATATATATATATATATATATATGTATATATATATATATATATTCATAATATTTATTTATCTATTTTGCTTTGTCGCTGTCTCCCACTTTAGCAACGTAGCGCAAGGAAACAAACGAAAGAATGGCCCAACCCACCCACATGCACATGTATAATACATACACGTCCACACACTGAAAATATACATACCTATACATCTCAATGTACACATATATATACACACACAGACATGTACATATTAACACTTGTACATAATTCATACTGTCTGCCATTATTTGTTCCCATCGCCACCTCGCTCCACATGGAATAACAACTCCCCCTCATGTGTACGAGGTAGCGCTAGGAACAAACACACACTCAGTCTCTAGCTGTCATGTAATAATGCACCGAAACGACAGCTCCCTTTCCACATCCAGGCCCCACACAACTTTCCATGGTTTACCCCAGACGCTTCACATTTCCCTGGTTCAATCCATTGGCAGCACGTCGACCCCGGTATACCACATCGTTCCAATTCACTCTATTCCTGCACCCCCTTTCACCCTCCTGCATTTTTCAGGCCCGATCACTCAAAATCTTTTTCACTCCATCTTTCCACCTCCAATTTGGTCTCCCACTTCTCGTTCCCTCCACCTCCGACACATATATCCTCTTGGTCAATCTTTCCTCACTCATTCTCTAAATGTGCCCAAACCATTTCAAAACACCCTCTTCTGCTCTTTCAACCACGCTCATTTTATTTCGACACATCTCTCTTACCCCTACATTACTTACTCGATCAAACCACCTCACACCACATGTTGTCCTCAAACATCTCATTTCCAGCACATCCACCCTCCTGCGCACAACTCTATCCATAGCCCACGCCTCGCAACCATACAACATTGTTGGAACCACTATTCCTTCAAACATACCCATTTTTGCTTTACTACATAATGTCGACTTCCACACATTCTTCAAGGCTCCCAGAATTTTCGCCCCCTCCCCCACCCTATGATTCACTTCCGCTTCCATGGTTCCATCCGCTGCCAGATCCACTCCCAGATATCTAAAACACTTCACTTCCTCCAGTTTTTCTCCATTCAAACTTACCTCCCAATTGACTTGACCCTCAACCCTACTGTACCTAATAACCTTGCTCTTATTCACATTTACTCTTAACTTTCTTCTTCACACACTTTACCAAACTCAGTCACCAGCTTCTGCAGTTTCTCACATGAATCAGCCACCAGCGCTGTATCATCAGCGAACAACAACTGACTCACTTCCCAAGCTCTCTCATCCCCAACAGACTGCATACTTGCCCCTCTTTCCAAAACTCTTGCATTCACCTCCCTAACAACCCCATCCATAAACAAATTAAACAACCATGGAGACATCACACACCCCTGCCGCAAACCTACATTCACTGAGAACCAATCACTTTCCTCTCTTCCTACACGTACACATGCCTTACATCCTCGATAAAAACTTTTCACTGCTTCTAACAACTTGCCTCCCACACCATATATTCTTAGTACCTTCCACAGAGCATCTCTATCAACTCTATCATATGCCTTCTCCAGATCCATAAATATTACATACAAATCCATTTGCTTTTCTAAGTATTTCTCACATACATTCTTCAAAGCAAACACCTGATCCACACATCCTCTACCACTTCTGAAACCACACTGCTCTTCCCCAATCTGATGCTCTGTGCATGCCTTCACCCTCTCAATCAATACCCTCCCATATAATTTAGCAAGGAATACTCAACAAACTTATACCTCTGTAATTTGAGCACTCACTCTTATCCCCTTTGCCTTTGTACAATGGCACTATGCACGCATTCCGCCAATCCTCAGGCACCTCACCATGAATCATACATACATTAATTAACCTTACCAACCAGTCAACAATACAGTCATCCCCTTTTTTAATAATTTCCACTGCAATACCATCTAAACCTGGTGCCTTGCCGGCTTTCATCTTCCGCAAAGCTTTTACTACCTCTTCTCAGTTTACCAAATCATTTTCCTTAACCCACTCACTTTGCACACCACCTCGACCAAAACATCCTATTTATGCCACTCTATCATCAAACACATTCAACAAACCTTCAAAATACTCACTCTATCTCCTCACATCACCACTACTTGTTATCACCTCCCCATTACCCCCTTCACTGAAGTTCCCATTTGCTCCCTTGTCTTACGCATTTTTATTTACCCCCTTCCAGAACATCTTTTTATTCTCCCTAAAATTTAATGATACCCTCTCACCCCAACTCTCATTTGCCCTCTTTTTCACCTCTTCTACCATTCTCTTGACTTCCTGTCTCTTTGTTTTATACATCTCCCACTCATTTGCATTTTTTCCCTGCAAAAATCGTCCAAATGCCTCTCTCTTCTGTTTCACTAATAATCTTATTTCTTCATCCCACCACTCACTACCCTTTATAATCAATCCACCTCCGACGCTTCTCATGCCACAAGCATCTTTTGCGCAAGCCATCACTGCTTCCCTAAATACATCCCATTCCTCCCCCACTCCCCTTACCTCCTTTGTTCTCTCCTTTTTCTATTCTGTACTCAGTCTCTCCTGGTACTTCCTCAAACAAGTCTCCTTTCCAAGCTCACTTACTCTCACCACCCTGTTCACCCCAACATTGTCTCTTCTTTTCTGAAAACCCCTACTAATCTTCACCTTCGCCTCCACAAGATAATTATCAGACATCCCTCCCGTTGCACCTCTCAGCACATTAACATCCAAAAGTCTCTCTTTAGCGCGCCTGTCAATCAACATGTAATCCAGTAACGCTCTCTGGCCATCTCTCCTTCTTACATACGTGTACTTATGTATATCTCGCTTTTTAAACCAGGTATTCCCAATCACCAGTCCTTTTTCAGCATAAATCTACAAGTTCTTCACCATTTCCATGTACAGCACTGAACACCCCATGTATACCAATTATTCCCTCAACTGCTACATTACTCACCTTTGCATTCAAATCACCCATCAGCATAACCCGTTGTTGTGCATCAAAACCACTAACACACTCATTCAGCTGCTCCCAAAACACTTGCCTCTCATGATCTTTCTCCTCATGCCCAGGTGCATATGAACCAATAATCACCCATCTCTCTCCATCATCTTTCAGTTTTACCCATATTAATCTAGAATTTACTTTCTCTCATTCTATCACATACTCCCACAACTCCTGTTTCAGGAGTAGTGCTACTCCTTCCCTTGCTCTTGTCCTCTCACTAACCCCTGACTTTACTCCCAAGACATTCCCAAACCACTCTTCCCGTTTACCCTTGAGCTTCGTTTCACTCAAAGCCAAAACATCGGGGCTCCTTTCCTCAAATATACTACGTATCTCTCCTTTTTTCATATCTTGGTTACATGCACACACATTTAGACACCCCAATATGAGCCTACGAGGAGGATGAGCCCTCCCCGCGTGACTCCTTCTGTTTCACTTTTTTATTTATATATATATATATATATAATATATATATTATATATATATATATATATATATATATATATTATATATATATATATATGTCAGTTTTGAAAAACATCAAGACTAAAAAATTTTGTTAATCCAATCCGGAACATTAGCTCTATCCTTTAAGGCTATGATTGACTGACTGTTTAAGATGCTGTGCCTTCACTTGTAGCCGACTCACTCAGACGAGCAATAGCAGGGAACGACTGACATATCCATTTGTGCTTGATGTATGTTTAAAGGTTCTTTGATTCATGTGACGTATTCAGTAATTTGAAACACAATGGATTCTGGAGTCCTCGGGATTT
>NC_092291.1:5280825-5294336 GCF_036320965.1 Panulirus ornatus
ATAATATTAAACGTTAAATTAGCACCTGAGTAATTATCATATATTTTTAATGCTAATTACTCGACCTAATTATAAACGCATTTTGTAGATTTGATCAAAGATTCGTATTCAGCATACATAAAAGTATCTATGCTGAAAATTTCAAGAAAATATATGTCTAAAAAAATCAAAAAAATCTAAGGCTATAGCCTGGCATTTTTTTTGCTCCAGTATTTTCAACTCTCAGAATTTAATAAATAATCTGTGTATACATTCATTTTATAAGAGATTTAAGTATTAGGTGTCCCCAAAAACTGTAACTCATAATATTAAACGTTAATTAGCACCTGGACAAATTATGGAAAAATTTAAATGCTAATTACCTACAAATTATAATAAACGAATTTTTAGATTTTGACCACAGATTCGTATTGAAGCAGACATAAAAGTATCTTTGCTGAAAATTTCAAGAAAATCTATTTTTTTAAAAAAAAAAAACAAGGAAAATCCAAGGTTATACCCTGGCATTTTTTTTGCTCAGATTTTCAACTTCCTCAGATTTTAATGAAAATCTGTGTATAGATGTTATTTTATATGGTATTTTAGTATTTCGAGTTAAAAGACTAATTCATAATATTAATCGTTTAATTGGCACCTGGACTAATTATGATGAAATTTAAATGCTAATTACTCGATTTATTATACGAATTTTTAGATTTTGACCACAGATTCGTATTGAGCATACATAAACGTATCTATGCTGAAAATTTAGAGAAAATTTATTTTTTCAAAAAAATCAAGAAAAATACAAGGTTATACCCTTGCATTTTTTTTTGATCAGATTTTCAACTTCTTCAGATTTTAATGAAAATCTGTGTATAGATGTTATTTTATATGGTATTTTAGTATTTCGAGTTAAAAGACTGTAATTCATAATATCAATCGTTTAATTAGCACCTGGACAAATTATGAAATTTAAATGCTAATTACTCGACTAATTATACGAATTTTTAGATTTTGATCAAAGATTCGTATTGAGCATACATAAACGTATCTATGGTGAAAATTTCAAGAAAATATATTTTTTCAAAAAATCAAGAAAAATCCAAGGTTATTCCCTTGCATTTTTTTTGCTCAGATTTTCAACTTCCTCAGATTTTAATGAAAATCTGTGGGTAGATGTTATTTTATATGGTATTTTAGTATTTCGAGTTAAAAGACTGTAATTGATAATATTAATCGTTTAATTAGCACCTGGACTAATTGATAAAATTAAAATGCTAATTACTCGACTAATCATACGAATTTTTACATTTTGACCTTGCATTTTTTTTGCTCAGATTTTCTACTGCATCAGATTTTAATGAAAATCTGTGTATAGATGTTATTCTACATGGTATTTAAGTATTTGGAGTCAAAAGACTAATTCATAATATTAAACGTTTAATTAGCACCTGGAGTAATTATGATAAAATTTAAATGCTAATTACTCGAATAATTATACTCATTTTTAGATTTTGATCAAAGATTCGTATTCAGCATACATAAAAGTTTCTATGCTTAAAATTTCAAGAAAATATATTTCTAAAAAAAAATCAAGAAAAATCTAAGGCTATAGCCTGGCATTCTTTTTGCTCAGATTTTCAACTTCCTGAGAATTTAATGAAAATCTGTGTATACATGTCATTTTATATGGGATTTAAGTATTAGGTGTCAAAAAACTGTAACTCGTAATATTAAACGTTTAATTAGCACCTGGACTAATTATGATAAAATTTAAATGCTAATTACTCTACTAATTATACGAATTTTTAGACTTTGACCACAGATTCGTATTGAGCATACATAAAAGTATCTTTGCTGAAAATTTCAAGAAAATCTATTTTTTAAAAAAAAATCAAGGAAAATCCAAGGTTATACCCTGGCATTTTTTTTGCTCAGATTTTCAACTTCCTCAGATTTTAATGAAAATCTGTGTATAGATGTTATTTTATAGGGTATTTTAGTATTTCGAGTTAAAAGACTAATTCATAATATTAATCGTTTAATTAGCACCTGGACTAATTATGATGAAATTTAAATGCTAATTACTCGATTAATTATACGAATTTTTAGATTTTGACCACAGATTCGTATTGAGCATATATAAACGTATCTATGCTGAAAATTTAGAGAAAATCTATTTTTTCAAAAAAATCAAGAAAAATCCAAGGTTATACCCTTGCATTTTTTTTTGCTCAGATTTTCAACTTCTTCAGATTTAATGAAAATCTGTGTATAGATGTTATTTTATATGGTATTTTAGTATTTCGAGTTAAAAAACTGTAATTCATAATATTAATCGTTTAATTAGCACCTGGACAAATTATGATGAAATTTAAATGCTAATTACTCGACTAATTATACGAATTTTTAGATTTTGATCAAAGATTCGTATTGAGCATACATAAACGTATCTATGGTGAAAATTTCATGAAATCTATTTTTTCAAAAAAATCAAGAAAAATCCAAGGTTATTCCCTTGCATTTTTTTTGCTCAGATTTTCAACTTCCTCAGATTTTAATGAAAATCTGTGGGTAGATGTTATTTTATATGGTATTTTAGTATTTCGAGTTAAAAGACTGTAATTGATAATATTAATCGTTTAATTAGCACCTGGACTAATTGATAATATTCAAATGCTAATTACTCGACTAATCATACGAATTTTTACATTTTGACCTTGCATTTTTTTTGCTCAGATTTTCTACTGCATCAGATTTTAATGAAAATCTGTGTATAGATGTTATTCTACATGGTATTTAAGTATTTGGAGTCAAAAGACTAATTCATAATATTAAACGTTTAATTAGCACCTGGAGTAATTATGATAAAATTTAAATGCTAATTACTCGAATAATTATACTCATTTTTAGATTTTGATCAAAGATTCGTATTCAGCATACATAAAAGTTTCTATGCTTAAAATTTCAAGAAAATATATTTCTAAAAAAAAATCAAGAAAAATCTAAGGCTATAGCCTGGCATTTTTTTTGCTCAGATTTTCAACTTCCTCAGAATTTAATGAAAATCTGTGTATACATGTCATTTTATATGGGATTTAAGTATTAGGTGTCAAAAAACTGTAACTCATAATATTAAACGTTTAATTAGCACCTGGACTAATTATGATAAAATTTAAATGCTAATTACTCTACTAATTATACGAATTTTTAGATTTTGACCACAGATTCGTATTGAGCATACATAAAAGTATCTTTGCTGAAAATTTCAAGAAAATCTATTTTTAAAAAAAAAATCAAGGAAAATCCAAGGTTATACCCTGGCATTTTTTTTGCTCAGATTTTCAACTTCCTCAGATTTTAATGAAAATCTGTGTATAGATGTTATTTTATATGGTATTTTAGTATTTCGAGTTAAAAGACTAATTCATAATATTAATCTTTTAATTATCACCTGGACTAATTATGATGAAATTTAAATGCTAATTACTCGACTAATTATACGAATTTTTAGATTTTGACCACAGATTCGTATTGAGCATACATAAACGTATCTATGCTGAAAATTTAGAGAAAATCTATTTTTTCAAAAAAATCAAGAAAAATCCAAGGTTATACCCTTGCATTTTTTTTGCTCAGATTTTCAACTTCCTCAGATTTTAATGAAAATCTGTGGGTAGATGTTATTTTATATGGTATTTTAGTATTTCGAGTTAAAAGACTGTAATTGATAATATTAATCGTTTAATTAGCACCTGGACTAATTGATAAAATTCAAATGCTAATTACTCGACTAATCATACGAATTTTTACATTTTGACCTTGCATTTTTTCTACTCAGATTTTCAACTTCTTCAGATTTTAATGAAAATCTGTGTATAGATGTTATTTTATATGGTATTTTAGTATTTCGAGTTAAAAGACTGTAATTCATAATATTAATCTTTTAATTAGCACCTGGACTAATTATGATGAAATTTAAATGCTAATTACTCGACTAATTATACGAAATTTTAGATTTTGATCAAAGATTCTTATTGAGCATACATAAACGTATCTATGGTGAAAATTTCAAGAAAATCTATTTTTTCAAAAAAATCAAGAAAAATCCAAGGTTATACCCTTGCATTTTTTTTGCTCAGATTTTCAACTTCCTCAGATTTTAATGAAAATCTGTGGGTAGATGTTATTTTATATGGTATTTTAGTATTTCGAGTTAAAAGACTGTAATTGATAATATTAATCGTTTAATTAGCACCTGGACTAATTGATAAAATACAAATGCTAATTACTCGACTAATCATACGAATTTTTACATTTTGACCTTGCATTTTTTTTGCTCAGATTTTCTACTGCATCAGATTTTAATGAAAATATATGGTAGATTTTATTATGATAGATTTTAATGAAAATCTGTGTATAGATGTTACTTTACATGGTATTTAAGTATTTGGAGTCAAAAGACTAATTCATAATATTAAACGTTTAATTAGCACCTGGAGTAATTATGATAAAATTTAAATGCCAATTACTCGAATAATTATACGCATTTTTAGATTTTGATCAAAGATTCGTATTCAGCTTACATAAAAGTATCAATGCTGAAAATTTCAAGAAAATATATTTCTAAAAAAAAATCAAGAAATATCTAAGGCTATAGCCTGGCATTTTTTTGCTCAGATTTTCAACTTCCTCAGAATTTAATGAAAATCTGTGTATACATGTCATTTTATATGGGATTTAAGTATTAGGTGTCAAAAAACTATAACTCATAATATCAAACGTTTAATTAGCACCTGGACTAATTATAAAATTTAAATGCTAATTACTCAACTAATTATACGAATTTTTAGATTTTGACCACAGATTCGTATTGAGCATACATAAAAGTATCTTAGCTGAAAATTTCAAGAAAATCTATTTTTTCAAAAAAATCAAGGAAAATCCAAGGTTATACCCTGGCATTTTTTTTTGCTCAGATTTTCAACTTCCTCAGATTTTAATGAAAATCTGTGTATAGATGTTATTTTATATGGTATTTTAGTATTTCGAGTTAAAAGACTAATTCATAATATTAATCGTTTAATTGGCACCTGGACTAATTATGATGAAATTTAAATGCTAATTACTCGATAAATTATACGAATTTTTAGATTTTGACCACAGATTCGTATTAAGCATACATAAACGTATCTATGCTGAAAATTTAGAGAAAATCTATTTTTTCAAAAAAATCAAGAAAAATCCAAGGTTATACCCTTGCATTTTTTTTTGCTCAGATTTTCAACTTCTTCAGATTTTAATGAAAATCTGTGTATAGATGTTATTTTATATGGTATTTTAGTATTTCGAGTTAAAAGACTGTAATTCATAATATTAATCGTTTAATTAGCACCTGGACAAATTATGTTCGTATTGAGCATACATAAACGTATCTATGGTGAAAATTTCAAGAAAATCTATTTTTTCAAAAAAATCAAGAAAAATCCAAGGTTATACCCTTGCATTTTTTTTTGATCAGATTTTCAACTTCTTCAGATTTTAATGAAAATCTGTGTATAGATGTTATTTTATATTGTATTTTAGTATTTCGAGTTAAAAGACTGTAATTCGTAATATTAATCATTTAATTAGCACCTGGACTAATTATGATGAAATTTAAATGCTAATCACTCGACTAATTATACGAATTTTTAGATTTTCATCAAAGATTCGTATTGAGCATACATAAACGTATCTATGGTGAAAATTTCAAGAAAATCTATTTTTTCAAAAAAATCAAGAAAAATCCAAGGTTATACCCTTGCATTTTTTTTGCTCAGATTTTCAACTTCCTCAGATTTTAATGAAAATCTGTGGGTAGATGTTATTTTATATGGTATTTTAGTATTTCGAGTTAAAAGACTGTAATTCATAATATTAATCGTTTAATTAGCACCTGGACTAATTGATAAAATTAAAATGCTAATTACTCGACTAATCATACGAATTTTTACATTTTGACCTTGCATTTTTTTTTGCACAGATTTTCTACTGCATCAGATTTTAATGAAAATCTGTGTATAGATGTTATTTTACATGGTATTTAAGTATTTGGAGTCATAAGACTAATTCATAATATTAAACGTTTAATTAGCACCTGGAGTAATTATAATAAAATTTAAATGCTAATTACTCGACTAATTATACGCATTTTTAGATTTTGATCAAAGATTCGTATTCAGCATACATAAAAGTATCTATGCTGAAAATTTCAAGAAAATATATTTCTAAAAAAAAAATCATGAAAAATCTAAGGCTATAGCCTGGCATTTTTTTTGCTCAGATTTTCAACTTCCTCAGAATTTAATAAAAATCTGTGTATACATGTCATTTTATATGGGATTTAAGTATTAGGTGTCAAAAAACTGTAACTCATAATATTAAACGTTTAATTAGCACCTGGACTAATTATAAAATTTAAATGCTAATTATTCTACTAATTATACGAATTTTTAGATTTTGACCACAGATTCGTATTGAGCATACATAAAAGTATCTTTGCTGAAAATTTCAAGAAAATCTATTTTTTAAAAAAAAATCAAGGAAAATCCAAGGTTATACCCTTGCATTTTTTTTGCTCAGATTTTCAACTTCCTCAGATTTTAATGAAAATCTGTGTATAGATGTTTTTTATATGGTATTTTAGTATTTCGAGTTAAAATACTAATTCAAAATATTAATCGTTTAATTAGCACCTGGACTAATTATGATGAAATTTAAATGCCAGTTACTCGACTGATTATACGAATTTTTAGATTTTGACCACAGATTCGTATTGAGCATACATAAACGTATCTATGCTGAAAATTTAGATAGAAATCTATTTTTTCAAAAAAGTCAAGAAAAATCCAAGGTTATACCCTTGCATTTTTTTTGCTCAGATTTTCAACTTCTTCAGATTTTAATGAAAATCTGTGTATAGATGTTATTTTATAAGGTATTTTAGTATTTCGAGTTAAAAGACTGTAATTCATAATATTAATCGTTTAATTAGCACCTGGACTAATTATGATGAAATTTAAATGCTAATTACTCGACTAATTATACGAATTTTTAGATTTTGATCAAAGATTCGTATTGAGCATACATAAACGTAACTATGGAGAAAATTTCAAGAAAATCTATTTTTTCAAAAAAATCAAGAAAAATCCAAGGTTATACCCTTGCATTTTTTTTGCTCAGATTTTCAACTTCCTCAGATTTTAATGAAAATCTGTGGGTAGATGTTATTTTATATGGTATTTTAGTATTTCGAGTTAAAAGACTGTAATTGATAATATTAATCGTTTAATTAGCACCTGGACTAATTGATAAAATTCAAATGCTAATTACTCGACTAATCATACGAATTTTTACATTTTGACCTTGCATTTTTTTTGCTCAGATTTTCTACTGCATCAGATTTTAATGAAAATCTGTGTATAGATGTTATTTTACATGGTATTTAAGTATTTGGAGTCAAAAGACTAATTCATAATATTAAACGTTTAATTAGCACCTGGAGTAATTATGATAAAATTTAAATGCTAATTACTCGACTAATTATACGCCATTCTAGATTTTGATCAAAGATTCGTATTCAGCATACATAAAAGTATCTATGCTTAAAATTTCAAGAAAATATATTTCTAAAAAAAAATCATGAAAAATCTAAGGCTATAGCCTGGCATTTTTTTTGCTCAGATTTTCAACTTCCTCAGAATTTAATGAAAATCTGTGTATACATGTCATTTTATATGGGATTTAAGTATTAGGTGTCAAAAAACTGTAACTCACAATATTAAACGTTTAATTAGCACCTGGACTAATTATGGTAAAATTTAAATGCTAATTACTCTACTAATTATACGAATTTTTAGATTTTGACCACAGATTCGTATTGAACATACATAAAAGTATCTTTGCTGAAAATTTCAAGAAAATCTATTTTTAAAAAAAAAAATCAAGGAAAATCCAAGGTTATACCCTGGCATTTTTTTTGCTCAGATTTTCAACTTCCTCAGATTTTAATGAAAATCTGTGTATAGATGTTATTTTATATGGTATTTTAATATTTCGAGTTAAAAGACTAATTCATAATATTAATCGTTTAATTGGCACCTGGACTAATTATGATGAAATTTAAATGCTAATTACTCGATTAATTATACGAATTTTTAGATTTTGACCACAGATTCGTATTGAGCATACATAAACGTATCTATGCTGAAAATTTAGAGAAAATTTATTTTTTCAAAAAAATCAAGAAAAATCCAAGGTTATACCCTTGCATTTTTTTTTGCTCAGATTTTCAACTTTTTCAGATTTTAATGAAAATCTGTGTATAGATGTTATTTTATATGGTATTTTAGTATTTCGAGTTAAAAGACTGTAATTCATAATATTAATCGTTTAATTAGCACCTGGACTAATTATGATGAAATTTAAATGCTAATTACTCGACTAATTATACGAATTTTTAGATTTTGATCAAAGATTCGTATTGAGCATACATAAACGTATCTATGGTGAAAATTTCAAGAAAATCTATTTTTTCAAAAAAATCAAGAAAAATCCAAGGTTATTCCCTTGCATTTTTTTTGCTCAGATTTTCAACTTCCTCAGATTTTAATGAAAATCTGTGGGTAGATGTTATTTTATATGGTATTTTAGTATTTCGAGTTAAAAGACTGTAATTGATAATATTAATCGTTTAATTAGCACCTGGACTAATTGATAAAATTCAAATGCTAATTACTCGACTAATCATACGAATTTTTACATTTTGACCTTGCATTTTTTTTGCTCAGATTTTCTACTGCATCAGATTTTAATGAAAATCTGTGTATAGATGTTACTCTACATGGTATTTAAGTATTTGGAGTCAAAAGACTAATTCATAATATTAAACGTTTAATTAGCACCTGGAGTAATTATGATAAAATTTAAATGCTAATTACTCGAATAATTATACTCATTTTTAGATTTTGATCAAAGATTCGTATTCAGCATACATAAAAGTTTCTATGCTTAAAATTTCAAGAAAATATATTTCTAAAAAAAAATCAAGAAAAATCTAAGGCTATAGCCTGGCATTCTTTTTGCTCAGATTTTCAACTTCCTCAGAATTTAATGAAAATCTGTGTATACATGTCATTTTATATGGGATTTAAGTATTAGGTGTCAAAAAACTGTAACTCATAATATTAAACGTTTAATTAGCACCTGGACTAATTATAAAATTTAAATGCTAATTACTCTACTAATTATACGAATTTTTAGATTTTGACCACAGATTCGTATTGAGCATACATAAAAGTATCTTTGCTGAAAATTTCAAGAAAATCTATTTTTTAAAAAAAAAATCAAGGAAAATCCAAGGTTATACCCTGGCATTTTTCTTGCTCAGATTTTCAACTTCCTCAGATTTTAATGAAAATCTGTGTATAGATGTTATTTTATATGGTATTTTAGTATTTCGAGTTAAAAGACTAATTCATAATATTAATCGTTTAATTAGCACCTGGACTAATTATGATGAAATTTAAATGCTAATTACTCGATTAATTATACGAATTTTTAGATTTTGACCACAGATTCGTATCTAGCATACATAAACGTATCTATGCTGAAAATTTAGAGAAAATCTATTTTTTCAAAAAAATCAAGAAAAATCCAAGGTTATACCCTTGCATTTTTTTTTGCTCAGATTTTCAACTTCTTCAGATTTTAATGAAAATCTGTGTATAGATGTTATTTTATATGGTATTTTAGTATTTCGAGTTAAAAGACTGTAATTCATAATATTAATCGTTTAATTAGCACCTGGACAAATTATGATGAAATTTAAATGCTAATTACTCGACTAATTATACGAATTTTTAGATTTTGATCAAAGATTCGTATTGAGCATACATAAACGTATCTATGGTGAAAATTTCATGAAAATCTATTTTTTCAAAAAAATCAAGAAAAATCCAAGGTTATTCCCTTGCATTTTTTTTGCTGAGATTTTCAACTTCCTGAGATTTTAATGAAAATCTGTGGGTAGATGTTATTTTATATGGTATTTTAGTATTTCGAGTTAAAAGACTGTAATTGATAATATTAATCGTTTAATTAGCACCTGGACTAATTGATAATATTCAAATGCTAATTACTCGACTAATCATACGAATTTTTACATTTTGACCTTGCATTTTTTTTGCTCAGATTTTCTACTGCATCAGATTTTAATGAAAATCTGTGTATAGATGTTATTCTACATGGTATTTAAGTATTTGGAGTCAAAAGACTAATTCATAATATTAAACGTTTAATTAGCACCTGGAGTAATTATGATAAAATTTAAATGCTAATTACTCGAATAATTATACTCATCTTTAGATTTTGATCAAAGATTCGTATTCAGCATACATAAAAGTTTCTATGCTTAAAATTTCAAGAAAATATATTTCTAAAAAAAAAATCAAGAAAAATCTAAGGCTATAGCCTGGCATTCTTTTTGCTCAGATTTTCAACTTCCTCAGAATTTAATGAAAATCTGTGTATACATGTCATTTTATATGGGATTTAAGTATTAGGTGTCAAAAAACTGTAACTCATAATATTAAACGTTTAATTAGCACCTGGACTAATTATGATAAAATTTAAATGCTAATTACTCTACTAATTATACGAATTTTTAGATTTTGACCACAGATTCGTATTGAGCATACATAAAAGTATCTTTGCTGAAAATTTCAAGAAAATCTATTTTTTAAAAAAAAATCAAGGAAAATCCAAGGTTATACCCTGGCATTTTTTTTTGCTCAGATTTTCAACTTCCTCAGATTTTAATGAAAATCTGAGTATAGATGTTATTTTATATGGTATTTTAGTATTTCGAGTTAAAAGACTAATTCATAATATTAATCGTTTAATTAGCACCTGGACTAATTGTGATGAAATTTAAATGCTAATTACTCGATTAATTATACGAATTTTTAGATTTTGACCACAGATTCGTATTGAGCATACATAAACGTATCTATGGTGAAAATTTAGAGAAAATCTATTTTTTCAAAAAAATCAAGAAAAATCCAAGGTTATTCCCTTGCATTTTTTTTGCTCAGATTTTCAACTTCCTCAGATTTTAATGAAAATCTGTGGGTAGATGTTATTTTATATGGTATTTTAGTATTTCGAGTTAAAAGACTGTAATTGATAATATTAATCGTTTAATTAGCACCTGGACTAATTGATAATATTCAAATGCTAATTACTCGACTAATCATACGAATTTTTACATTTTGACCTTGCATTTTTTTTGCTCAGATTTTCTACTGCATCAGATTTTAATGAAAATCTGTGTATAGATGTTATTCTACATGGTATTTAAGTATTTGGAGTCAAAAGACTAATTCATAATATTAAACGTTTAATTAGCACCTGGAGTAATTATGATAAAATTTAAATGCTAATTACTCGAATAATTATACTCATTTTTAGATTTTGATCAAAGATTCGTATTCAGCATACATAAAAGTTTCTATGCTTAAAATTTCAAGAAAATATATTCCTAAAAAAAATCAAGAAAAATCTAAGGCTATAGCCTGGCATTTTTTTTGCTCAGATTTTCAACTTCCTCAGAATTTAATGAAAATCTGTGTATACATGTCATTTTATATGGGATTTAAGTATTAGGTGTCAAAAAACTGTAACTCATAATATTAAACGTTTAATTAGCACCTGGACTAATTATGATAAAATTTAAATGCTAATTACTCTACTAATTATACGAATTTTTAGATTTTGACCACAGATTCGTATTGAGCATACATAAAAGTATCTTTGCTGAAAATTTCAAGAAAATCTATTTTTAAAAAAAAAATCAAGGAAAATCCAAGGTTATACCCTGGCATTTTTTTTCTCAGATTTTCAACTTCCTCAGATTTTAATGAAAATCTGTGTATAGATGTTATTTCATATGGTATTTTAGTATTTCGAGTTAAAAGACTAATTCATAATATTAATCTTTTAATTATCACCTGGACTAATTATGATGAAATTTAAATGCTAATTACTCGACTAATTATACGAATTTTTAGATTTTGACCACAGATTCGTATTGAGCATACATAAACGTATCTATGCTGAAAATTTAGAGAAAATCTATTTTTTCAAAAAAATCAAGAAAAATCCAAGGTTATACCCTTGCATTTTTTCTGCTCAGATTTTCAACTTCTTCAGATTTTAATGAAAATCTGTGTATAGATGTTATTTTATATGGTATTTTAGTATTTCGAGTTAAAAGACTGTAATTCATAATATTAATCTTTTAATTAGCACCTGGACTAATTATGATGAAATTTAAATGCTAATTACTCGACTAATTATACGAAATTTTAGATTTTGATCAAAGATTCTTATTGAGCATACATAAACGTATCTATGGTGAAAATTTCAAGAAAATCTATTTTTTCAAAAAAATCAAGAAAAATCCAAGGTTATACCCTTGCATTTTTTTTGCTCAGATTTTCAACTTCCTCAGATTTTAATGAAAATCTGTGGGTAGATGTTATTTTATATGGTATTTTAGTATTTCGAGTTAAAAGACTGTAATTGATAATATTAATCGTTTAATTAGCACCTGGACTAATTGATAAAATTCAAATGCTAATTACTCGACTAATCATACGAATTTTTACATTTTGACCTTGCATTTTTTTTGCTCAGATTTTCTACTGCATCAGATTTTAATGAAAATATATGGTAGATTTTATTATGATAGATTTTAATGAAAATCTGTGTATAGATGTTACTTTACATGGTATTTAAGTATTTGGAGTCAAAAGACTAATTCATAATATTAAACGTTTAATTAGCACCTGGAGTAATTATGATAAAATTTAAATGCCAATTACTCGAATAATTATACGCATTTTTAGATTTTGATCAAAGATTCGTATTCAGCTTACATAAAAGTATCTATGCTGAAAATTTCAAGAAAATATATTTCTAAAAAAAAAATCAAGAAAAATCTAAGGCTATAGCCTGGCATTTTTTTGCTCAGATTTTCAACTTCCTCAGAATTTAATGAAAATCTGTGTATACATGTCATTTTATATGGGATTTAAGTATTAGGTGTCAAAAAACTATAACTCATAATATCAAACGTTTAATTAGCACCTGGACTAATTATAAAATCTAAATGCTAATTACTCAACTAATACGAATTTTTAGATTTTGACCACAGATTCGTATTGAGCATACATAAAAGTATCTTTGCTGAAAATTTCAAGAAAATCACACTATTTTTTCAAAAAAAATCAGGAAAATCCAAGGTTATACCCTGGCATTTTTTTTGCTACAGATTTCAAACTTCCTTCAGATTTTAATGAAAATCTGTGTATATAGTTATTTTATATGGTATTTTAGTATTTCGAGTTAAAATACTAATTCATAATAATAATCGTTTAATTAGCACCTGGACAAATTATGATGAAATTTAAATGCTAATTACTCGA
>NC_092291.1:5294436-5306378 GCF_036320965.1 Panulirus ornatus
AGCTGAAGATAACCTGGAGGTACAGCAGCATACAACCTGTAAGTGGAGCAAATGATAACCTGAGTGTGGAGCAGAAGAAAACCTGGAATTACACCAGAAGACAGCCTGGAGCTGTATCAGAAGACAACCTGGAGGTACAGGAGAAGAAAGCTGGAGGTACAGCAGTATAAAACCTGTAAGTGTAGCAGAAGACAACCTGAAGGTGGAGCAGAGGACAACCTGGAGGTACAGCAGCAGACAATCTGGAATACAGCAGAAGACAACCTGAAGGTGTAGGAGAAGACAACCTGGAGGTGCAGCAGACAAACTGCAGGTACAACAGAAAACAACTTTAATGTACAACAAAGGACAACTTGGAGGTTCAACATAAGACAACCTGGAAGTGCAGGAGACAGACTGGAGGTTCAGGAAATGACCTGAGAGTGCAGCAGAAGAGAACCTGGAGGTACAGCAGAGGACAACCTGGAAGTACAGAAGAAGTCAACCCGGTGGTACAGCAGAAGACAGCCTGGAGATGCAGGAGAAGACAAGATAGAGGTACAGCAGATGACAACCTGGAGGTACAGCAGAGGACAAGTTGAAGGTACAGCAGAAGACAACCTGGAGGTACAGCAGAAGACAACCTGGAGGTACAGCAGAAGACAACCTGGAGGTACAGCAGAAGACAACCTGGAGGTACAGCAGAAGACAACCTGGAGGTACAGCAGAAGACAACCTGGAGGTACAGCAGAAGACAACCTGGAGGTACAGCAGAAGGCATCCTGGAGGTACAGCAGAAGACAACCTGGAGGTACAGCAGAAGACAACCTGGAGGTACAGCAGAAGGCAACCTGTATATGCATCAGAAGACAACCTGGAGGTGAAGCAGAAGACAACCTGGAAATGCAGCAGAAAAAAAAACTTGGATGTGAAGCAAACAGCTTGAAGGTACCGCAGAAGATAACCTGGAGGTACAGCAGAAGACAACCTAGAGGTACACCAGAAGACAACCAGAAGGTGAATCAAACAGCTTGAAGGTACAGCAGAAGATAACCTTGAGGTAGAGTAAAAGACAACCTGGAGGAACAGCAGAGCACAACCAAAAATATAGCAGAAAATAACCTGGAAGTACAGCAGAAAACAACATGGAAGTACAGTAGCAGACAACATGGAAGTACAGGAGAAGAAATCCTGTAGATGCAGCAGAAAACAACCTGGAGGTACAGTAGAAGACAACTTGGAGGAACAGCAGGGCACAACATGGTGGTACAGCAAAGTATAACCTGGAGGTACAGAAGTATACAACCTGTAAGTGCAGGAGAAGATAACCTGAATGTGAAGCAGAGGATAACCTGGAGTTACAGCAGAAGAAAACCTGGAGGTGCATCAGAAGACAACATGGAGGTACAGGAGAAGAAAACCTGGAGGTACAGAAGAAAACCTGGTGGTACAGCAGAAGACAACCTAAAGATGGAGCACAAGACAACCTGGAGGTAGAGTAAAAAATAGCCTGTAGGTACAGCTGAAAATAACATGAATGTACAGCAGAGGACAACTTGGAGGTTCAAAAGAAGACAACCTGGAAGTGCAGGAGGCAGACTGGAGTTTTCTGCAAAAGACCTGAAGGTGCAGCAGAGGAGAACCTGGAGGTACAGCATAGGATAGCCTGGAAGTACATCAGAAGACAACCTGGAGATGCAGCAGAAGACAACCTGGAGATGCAGCAGTAGACAACCTAGAAGTACAGCAGATGACAACATGGAGGTACAGCAGCAGACAACGTGTAGGTGCAGCAGAAGAAAACCTGGAGGTGCAGCTGAAAAAAACCAGAAGGTGAATCAAACAGCTTGAAGGTACAGCAGACGACAACTTGAAGGTGAATCAAACAGCGTGAAGGTACAGCAGAAGACAGCCTTGAGGTACAGTAAAAGACAACCTGGAGGAGCAGCAGAGCACAACCTGGAGGTACAGCAGAAGATAACTGGAGGTACAGCAGAAGACAATCTGGAGGAGCATCAGAAGACAATCTGGAGGTACAGGAGAAGACAACATGGGGAACAGCAAAGCACAACCTGGATGTACAGCAGAAGATAGCCTGGAGGTACAGCAGCATACAACCTGTAAGTGCAGCAGAAGATAACCTGAGTGTGGAGCAGATGAAAACCTGGTGTTACAGCAGAAGACAACCTGGAGGTAAAGGAGAAGAAAACCTGGAAGTACAGCAGAAGACAATGTGAAGGTGCAGCAGAAGGCAACCTGAAGATGCACCAGAAGACAACCTGAAGGTGCAGCAGATGACAACTGGAAGGTACAGCAGAAGACAACCTTGAGGTGCAGCAGAAAACAACTTTAATGTACAACAAAGGACAACTTGGAGGTTCAAAAGAAGACAACCTGGAAGTGCAGGAGACAGACTGGAGTTTTCAGCAAAAGACCTGAAGGTGCAGCAGAAGAGAACCTGGAAGTACAGCAGAGGACAACTTGGAGGTACATCAGAACACAACCTGGAGATGCAGCAGAAGACAACCTAGAAGTACAGCAGATGACAACCTGGAGGTACAGCAGCAGACAACGTGTAGGTGCAGCAGAAGACAACCTGGAGGTGTAGCAGGAAAAAACCTGGAGGTGAAGCAAATAGTTTGAAGGTACAGCAGAAGACAGCCATGAGGTACAGTAAAAGACAACCTGGAGGAACAGTAGAGCACAACCTGAAGGTACAGCAGAAGATAACTGGAGGTACAGCAGAAGACAACATGGAGGAACAGCAGAGCACAACCTGGATGCCCAGCTGTAGATAACCTGGAGGTACAGCAGCATACAACCTGTAGGTGGAGCAGAAGATAAGCTGAGTGTGGAGCAGAGGAAAACCTGGAGTTACAGCAGTAGACAACCTGGAGGTGTATCAGAAGACAACCTGGAGGTACAGAAGAAAAGCTGAAGGTACAGCAGTATAAAAACTGTAAGTGTAGCAGACGACAACCTGAAGGTGGAGCAGAGGACAACCTGGAGGTACAGCACCAGACAATCTGGAAGTACAGCAGAAGACAACCTGAAGATGGAGCACAAGACAACCTGGAGGTGGAGTAGATGTCAACCTAGAGGTAGAGAAGTGGACAACCTGAAGGTACAGCAGAAGACAAGCTGGAGGTGGAGCAGACTAACTGGAGGTACAGTAGAAAACAACCTGAATGTATAGCAAAGTACAACTTAGAGGTTCAACAGAAGACAACCTGGAGGTACAACAGAAGACAACCTGGAGGTACAAACTGGAGGAGCAGCAGACAAACTGCAGGTACAACAGAAAACAACTTTAATTTACAACAAAGGACAACTTGGAGGTTCAACATAAGACAACCTAGAAGTGCAGGAGACAGACTGGAGGTTCATGAAAAGACCTGAAAGTACAGCAGAAGAGAACCTGGAGGTACAGCAGAGGACAACCTGGAGGTACAGCAGAAGACAACCTGGAGGTACAGCAGAGGACAACCTGGAAGTAGAGAAGAAGTCAACCCGGTGGTACAGCAGAAGACAGCCTGGAGATGCAGGAGAAGACAACCTAGAGGTACAGCAGATGACAACCTGGAGGTATAGCAGCAGACTACCTGGAAGTACAGCAGAAGACAACCTGTAGGTGCAGAAGAAGACAACGTGGAGGTGCAGCAGAAGATAGCGTGGAGGTACAATAGAAGACAGCATGGAGGTACAGCAGAGCACAACCAGGAGGTACAGTATCAGACAACCTGGAGGTACATCAGCAGACAACTTGAAGGTACAGCACTATACAACCTGTAAGTGCAGCAGAAGATAACCTGAAGGTGGAGCAGAGTACAACATGGAATTACAGACGAAGACAACCTGGAGGTGCATCAGAAGGCAATCTGGAGGTGCAGGGGAATTAAACCTGGGAGTACAGCAGAATAAAAACCTGTGAGTGTAGCAGAAGACAACCTGAAGATGGAGCAGAAGACAACCTGAAGGTGCAGCAGAAGACAACCTGAAGGTGCAGCAGATAAACCTAGAGGTGAAGGAATGAGATTGAAGGTACAGCAGAAGACAACCTGGAGGTACAGTAGCAGACAACCTGGAGATATAGCAGAAAGTGACCTGAAGGTATAGCAGAAGACATCCTGGAGGTACAACAGAAGACAACTTGGAGGCACAGCAGAAGACCACCTGTAGGTGCAGCAGAAGACGACCTGGAGGTGAAGCAAAAAAAAAACTGAAGGTAAGGCAAAGAGCTTGAAGGTACAGCAGAAGACAACATGAAAGTGAATCAAACAGCTCGAAGGTGCAGCAGAAGACAACCTGGAGGAACAGCAGCAGACAACCTGGAAGTACAGCAGAAAACAACCAGTAGTTGTAGCAGAAGACAACCAGTAGGTGTACCAGAAGACAATCTGGAGGTGCAGCAGAAAAAAACCTGGAGGTGAAGGAAATAGCTTGAAGGAACAGCGGACGACAACCTCGAGGTACAGCAGAAGACAACCTGGAGATTCACAAGAAGACAACCTGAAGATGGAGCAGAAGACAACCAGGATATACAGCAGCAGACAAGGTGGAAGTACAGCAGAAGAGAACCTGTAGGTGAAGCAGTTGACAACCTGGAGGTACAGCAGCAGACAACGTGTAGGTGCAGCAGAAGACAACCTGGAGGTGCAGC
The DNA here is from genome assembly GCF_036320965.1 of Panulirus ornatus. Taxonomy (NCBI): domain Eukaryota; kingdom Metazoa; phylum Arthropoda; class Malacostraca; order Decapoda; family Palinuridae; genus Panulirus; species Panulirus ornatus. The sequence goes on from NC_092291.1 coordinate 5,299,076, forward strand.
AGGAAAAAAACTGGATGTGAAGCAAATAGTTTGAAGGTACAGCAGAAGATAACCTAGAGGTACAGCAGAAGACAATCTGGAGGTACAGCAGAAGACATCCATGAGGTACAGTAAAAGACAACCTGGAGGAACAGCAGAGCACAACCTGGAGGTACAGCATAACCCCGAGGTACAGCGGAAGACAACATGGAGTTACAGCAGAGCACAACCTGGATGCCCAGCTGAGGATAACCTTGAGGTACAGCAGCATACAACCTGTAAGTGGAGCAAATGATAACCTGAGTGTGGTTCAGAAGAAAACCTGGAATTACACCAGAAGACAGCCTGGAGCTGTATCAGAAGACAACCTGGAGGTACAGGAGAAGAAAGCTGGAGGTACAGCAGTATAAAACCTGTAAGTGTAGCAGAAGACAACCTGAAGGTGGAGCAGAGGACAACCTGGAGATACAGCAGCAGACAATCTGGAATACAGCAGAAGACAACCTGAAGGTGTAGGAGAAGACAACCTGGAGGTGCAGCAGACAAACTGCAGGTACAACAGAAAACAACTTTAATGTACAACAAAGGACAACTTGGAGGTTCAACATAAGACAACCTGGAAGTGCAGGAGACAGACTGGAGGTTCAGGAAATGACCTGAGAGTGCAGCAGAAGAGAACCTGGAGGTACAGCAGAGGACAACCTGGAAGTACAGCAGAGGACAACCTGGAAGTACAGAAGAAGTCAACCCAGTGGTACAGCAGAAGACAGCCTGGAGATGCAGGAGAAGACAACCTGGAGGTACAGCAGATGACAACCTGGAGGTACAGCAGAGGACAAGTTGGAGGTACAGCAGAAGACAACCTGGAGGTACAGCAGAAGACAACCTGGAGGTACAGCAGAAGACAACCTGGAGGTACAGCAGAAGACAACCTGGAGGTACAGCAGAAGACAACCTGGAGGTACAGCAGAAGATAACTGGAGGTACAGCAGAACACAACATGGAGGAACAGCAGAGCACAACCTGGATGCCTAGCTGTAGATAACCTGGAGGTACAGCAGCATACAACCTGTAGGTGGAGCAGAAGATAACCTGAGTGTGGAGCAGAGGAAAACCTGGAGTTAGAGCAGTAGACAACCTGGAGGTGTATCAGAAGACAACCTGGAGGTACAGAAGAAAAGCTGAAGGTACAGCAGTATAAAAACTGTAAGTGTAGCAGACGACAACCTGAAGGTGGAGCAGACGACAACCTGGAGGTACAGCACCAGACAATCTGGAAGTACAGCAGAAGACAACCTGAAGATGGAGCACAAGACAACCTGGAGGTGGAGTAGATGTCAACCTAGAGGTAGAGAAGTGGACAACCTGAAGGTACAGCAGAAGACAAGCTGGAGGTGGAGCAGACTAACTGGAGGTACAGTAGAAAACAACCTGAATGTATAGCAAAGTACAACTTAGAGGTTCAACAGAAGACAACCTGGAGGTACAACAGAAGACAACCTGGAGGTACAAACTGGAGGAGCAGCAGACAAACTGCAGGTACAACAGAAAACAACTTTAATTTACAACAAAGGACAACTTGGAGGTTCAACATAAGACAACCTAGAAGTGCAGGAGACAGACTGGAGGTTCATGAAAAGACCTGAAAGTACAGCAGAAGAGAACCTGGAGGTACAGCAGAGGACAACCTGGAGGTACAGCAGAAGACAACCTGGAGGTACAGCAGAGGACAACCTGGAAGTAGAGAAGAAGTCAACCCGGTGGTACAGCAGAAGACAGCCTGAAGATGCAGGAGAAGACAACCTAGAGGTACAGCAGATGACAACCTGGAGGTATAGCAGCAGACTACCTGGAAGTACAGCAGAAGACAACCTGTAGGTGCAGAAGAAGACAACGTGGAGGTGCAGCAGAAGATAGCGTGGAGTTACAATAGAAGACAGCATGGAGGTACAGCAGAGCACAACCAGGAGGTACAGTATCAGACAACCTGGAGGTACATCAACAGACAACTTGAAGGTACAGCACTATACAACCTGTAAGTGCAGCAGAAGATAACCTGAAGGTGGAGCAGAGGACAACATGGAGTTACAGACGAAGACAACCTGGAGGTGCATCAGAAGGCAATCTGGAGGTGCAGGGGAATTAAACCTGGGAGTACAGCAGAATAAAAACCTGTGAGTGTAGCAGAAGACAACCTGAAGATGGAGCAGAAGATAACCTGTAGATGGAGCAGAAGACAACCTGAAGGTGCAGCAGAAGACAACCTGAAGGTGCAGCAGATAAACCTAGAGGTGAAGGAATGAGATTGAAGGTACAGCAGAAGACAACCTGGAGGTACAGTAGCAGACAACCTGGAGATATAGCAGAAAGTGACCTGAAGGTATAGCAGAAGACATCCTGGAGGTACAACAGAAGACAACTTGGAGGCACAGCAGAAGACAACCTGTAGGTGCAGCAGAAGACGACCTGGAGGTGAAGCAAAAAAAAAACTGAAGGTAAGGCAAACAGCTTGAAGGTACAGCAGAAGACAACCTGAAAGTGAATCAAACAGCTCGAAGGTGCAGCAGAAGACAACCTGGAGGAACAGCAGCAGACAACCTGGAAGGACAGCAGAAAACAACCAGTAGTTGTAGCAGAAGCCAACCAGTAGGTGTACCAGAAGACAATCTGGAGGTGCAGCAGAAAAAAACCTGGAGGTGAAGGAAATAGCTTGAAAGTACAGCGGACGACAACCTCGAGGTACAGCAGAAGACAACCTGGAGATTCACAAGAAGACAACCTGAAGATGGAGCAGAAGACAACCAGGAGATACAGCAGCAGACAAGGTGGAAGTACAGCAGAAGACAACCTGTAGGTGAAGCAGTTAACAACCTGGAGGTACAGCAGCAGACAACGTGTAGGTGCAGCAGACAACCTGGAGGTGCAGCAGGAAAAAAACTGGATGTGAAGCAAATAGTTTGAAGGTACAGCAGAAGATAACCTAGAGGTACAGCAGAAGACAATCTGGAGGTACAGCAGAAGACATCCATGATGTACAGTAAAAGACAACCTGGAGGAACAGCAGATCACAACCTGGAGGTACAGCATAAGATAACCCCGAGGTACAGCGGAAGACAACATGGAGTTACAGCAGAGCACAACCTGGATGCCCAGCTGAAGATAACCTGGAGGTACAGCAGCATACAACCTGTAAGTGGAGCAAATGATAACCAGAGTGTGGAGCAGAAGAAAACCTGGAATTAAACCAGAAGACAGCCTGGAGCTGTATCAGAAGACAACCTGGAGGTACAGGAGACGAAAGCTGGTGGTACAGCAGTATAAAACCTGTAAGTGTAGCAGAAGACGACCTGAAGGTGGAGCAGAGGACAACCTGGAGGTACAGCAGCAGACAATCTGGAATACAGCAGAAGACAACCTGAAGGTGTAGGAGAAGACAACCTGGAGGTGCAGCAGACAAACTGCAGGTACAACAGAAAACAACTTTAATGTACAACAAAGGACAACTTGGAGGTTCAACATAAGACAACCTGGAAGTGCAGGAGACAGACTGGAGGTTCAGGAAATGACCTGAGAGTGCAGCAGAAGAGAACCTGGAGGTACAGCAGAGGACAACCTGGAAGTACAGAAGAAGTCAACCCGGTGGTACAGCAGAAGACAGCCTTTAGATGCAGGAGAAGACAACCTAGAGGTACAGCAGAGGACAAGTTGGAGGTACAGCAGAAGACAACCTGGAGGTACAGCAGAAGACAACCTGGAGGTACAGCAGAAGACAACCTGGAGGTACAGCAGAAGACAACCTGGAGGTACAGCAGAAGACAACCTGGAGGTACAGCAGAAGACAACCTGGAGGTACAGCAGAAGACAACCTGGAGGTACAGCAGAAGACAACCTGGAGGTACAGCAGAAGACAACCTGGAGGTACAGCAGAAGACAACCTGGAGGTACAGCAGAAGGCAACCTGTATATGCATCAGAAGACAACCTGGAGGTGAAGCAGAAGACAACCTGGAAATGCAGCAGAAAAAAAAAACTTGGATGTGAAGCAAACAGCTTGAAGGTACCTCAGAAGATAACCTGGAGGTACAGCAGAAGACAACCTAGAGGTACACCAGAAGACAACCAGAAGGTGAATCAAACAGCTTGAAGGTACAGCAGAAGAAAACCTTGAGGTAGAGTAAAAGACAACTGGAGGAACAGCAGAGCACAACCAAAAATATAGCAGAAAATAACCTGGAAGTACAGCAGAAAACAACATGGAAGTACAGTAGCAGACAACATGGAAGTACAGGAGAAGAAATCCTGTAGATGCAGCAGAAAACAACCTGAAGATACAGCAGCAGACAACATGGAAGTATAGGAGAAGAAAACCTGTAGATGCAGCAGAAAACAACCTGGAGGTACAGTAGAAGACAACCTGGAGGAACAGCAGGGCACAACATGGTGGTACAGCAAAGTATAACCTGGAGGTACAGAAGTATACAACCTGTAAGTGCAGCAGAAGATAACCTGAATGTGAAGCAGAGGATAACCTGGAGTTACAGCAGAAGAAAACCTGGAGGTGCATCAGAAGACAACCTGGAGGTACAGGAGAAGAAAACCTGGAGGTACAGAAGAAAACCTGGTGGTACAGCAGAAGACAACCTAAAGATGGAGCACAAGACAACCTGGAGGTATAGGAAAAAATAGCCTGTAGGTACAGCTGAAAATAACATGAATGTACAGCAGAGGACAACTTGGAGGTTCAAAAGAAGACAACCTGGAAGTGCAGGAGGCAGACTGGAGTTTTCTGCAAAAGACCTGAAGGTGCAGCAGAGGAGAACCTGGAGGTACAGCATAGGATAGCCTGGAAGTACATCAGAAGACAACCTGGAGATGCAGCAGAAGACAACCTGGAGATGCAGCAGTAGACAACCTAGAAGTACAGCAGATGACAACATGGAGGTACAGCAGCAGACAACGTGTAGGTGCAGCAGAAGAAAACCTGGAGGTGCAGCTGAAAAAAACCAGACGGTGAATCAAACAGCTTGAAGGTACAGCAGACGACAACTTGAAGGTGAATCAAACAGCGTGAAGGTACAGCAGAAGACAGCCTTGAGGTACAGTAAAAGACAACCTGGAGGAGCAGCAGAGCACAACCTGGAGGTACAGCAGAAGATAACTGGAGGTACAGCAGAAGACAATCTGGAGGAGCATCAGAAGACAATCTGGAGGTACAGGAGAAGACAACATGGGGAACAGCAAAGCACAACCTGGATGTACAGCAGAAGATAGCCTGGAGGTACAGCAGCATACAACCTGTAAGTGCAGCAGAAGATAACCTGAGTGTGGAGCAGATGAAAACCTGGTGTTACAGCAGAAGACAACCTGGAGGTGTATCAGAAGACAATCTGGAGGTACAAGAGAAGAAAAGCTGGAGGTACAGCAGTATAAACCTGTAAGTGTAGCAGAAGACAACCTGAAGGTGGAGCAGAGGACAACCTGGAGGTACAGCAGCAGACAATCTGGAAGTACAGCAGAAGACAACCTGAAGATGGAGCACAAGACAACCTGGAGGTGGAGTAGATGTCAACCTAGAGGTAGAGAAGAAGACAACCTGAAGGTACAGCAGAAGACAAGCTGGAGGTGGAGCAGACTAACTGGAAGTACAGCAGAAAAGAACTTGAATGTATAGCAAAGTACAACTTGGAGGTTCAACAGAAGACAACCTGGAAGTGCAGGAGACAGACTGGAGGATAAGTTAAAGACCTGAAGGTGCAGCAGAGGACACCCTGGAAGTACAGAAGAAGACAGCCTAGAGGTGCAGCAGAAACAAACCTGGAGGTGAAGCAAACAGCTTGAAGATAGAGCACCAGACAACCCAGTGGTACAGCAGTATACAACCTGTAAGTGCAGCAGAAGATAACTTGAATGTGGAGCAGAGGATAACCTGGAGTTACAGCCGAAGACAACCTGGAGGTGCATCAGAAGACAACCTGGAGGTAAAGGAGAAGAAAACCTGGAGTACAGCAGAAGACAATGTGAAGGTGCAGCAGAACACAACCTGAAGATGCACCAGAAGACAACCTGAAGGTGCAGCAGATGACAACTTGAAGGTACAGCAGAAGACAACCTTGAGGTGCAGCAGAAAAAAAACTTTTAAGAAAACAAAAACAAGGGGGGGCAAAGAAAAAACCAATGGGGGGAAAAAGGAAGAAAAAAACCCAAGGGTGCAGCAGAAGAAAACCCCGGAGGTAAAAAAAATAAAGAAAAAACCCCCGGGGACGCAGGACAACCTAGGTTTCAGCAAGAAACCTGGAGGGACAGAGTAACAAATGTAGGGGCAGCAAAAAAAACCAGGTGTGGGAAAAAAGGATAACGGAATCACAAAAACAAAGGGGGGAAAAAAAAACCCGGAGGCATAAAACAACCTGAAGGGGACAGAAAGAAAAATGGAGGACAGAAAAAACCTGGGGAAAAGCAGAAAACAACCTAAAGAAAAAGGGGAAACAAACAACCTTTTGGGGGAGGTATGGGGAAAAAAAACCTGGATTAAGTGAAAATAAGGTGTACAAAAAAAAGAGGACAAAAGGGAAAGGTTTAAAAAAGAAGGACAACCCCTTTAAGGGGGGCAGGAGGAAACCCGGGGGTACGCAAGACCTGGAAGTGCAGGCAAAGAAAGGGGAAAAAACCTGGAGGGGGGAAGCAATAAAGGGAAAAATGGAAATAACGAAGACAACCCGGAGGTGAGCAGACAACCGGAGGCAGAGAAAAAAAACCTGAAGTAAGCAAAGACAACTTGAGTTAAAAAAAGACAACCTGGAGTACAAAGAAAACCCGGAGGTCAAACTGGGGGAAAAACAAACCCAAGGTAAAAAAAAAAACTTTAATTTTCAAAAAGGGCAAGGGGGGGGGGGGGGGGGGGGGGAAAAAACACTGAAGGCAGGAGAAGACAGCTTTAAAAATAAAGAAAAAGAAACCTGGAGGACACAGAGACAACCGGGGTACAGCAAAGAAACCTGGAGGGACGCAGAGGGCAACCGGAAAATAGAGAAAAAGTCAAACCCGGGGGGTACAGCAAAGACAGCCCGGGATGAGGGAAGACAAACCCAGAGGGACAGCAGAGACAACCTGGAGGTAAGCAGCGACTACCCGGAAGTACACGAAGACAACCTAGGTGCGAAAAAGACAAAGTGGAGGTGCGCAGAAGAAGCGTGGGGTTACAAAAAAAGACCTGGGGGACAGCGAGCACAACCAAAAGGTCAGCAGACAACCGAGGGACTCACAGACAACTTTAAGGTCGCACATACAACCTGTAAGTGGGAGCAGAAATAACCGAAGGGGGGGGG
>NC_092291.1:5314558-5328205 GCF_036320965.1 Panulirus ornatus
TAGAGATATCTTGTCGACTTGCATGTGGAAGGGTTATGTGAAACGTTGACTGAAGACCTGATAGGAGATTCGGGCGAGTATTTTCTGGGTGAGCCGCTGTGGCAACTGTTGTAATCGAGTATATCGTGTTTTTTTTGCTTCTGTGGTGTCAGGAGCGTGATGTGATCAAGAGAGAGCGAGAGAAGAGAGAGAGGAGAGAGAGAGAGAGAGAGAGAGAGAGAGAGAGAAAGAGAGAGAGAGAAGAGAGAGAGCAAAGGAAGACAAATAAAGCAATTAAAAAGAGTCCATATATAATTGGAAGAGGGGAGAAGAACGCGTGACAGCAATATGACAGGAGTAGGAGCTGGGAGGACACGTCCCTGAGGAGTTGATGAAATACGAGAGGACCAGCTACAGAGAAGACCCAGAAATGCTTACGTAAGGGAGAGGAGAGACAAAGCAGAAACGAATCGAAAGGGACATAGGAACATGAAAATACAATGTGTTCAGTGGGAACGGCAAGATATATTTGAAGTCCTAAGAAAGAGAGAAATGAATAAAAGGGGAAAATATAATGGCAGGAGATGAGAAAAAAGAAGACATTTGAAGATGGAGAATTAAGAGACGTAAAGAGATAGTGGGAACGCAAAAGGAAAGATGGAACCGAAAATCAGAGAAACAAGAGACAATAATAAAATGAGGGCGTCAAGGTTCCAGAGGATAACTAAAACCGCGCCTCTGCCCTGGAATATGGCATGAGGAGGGATGAGGAATGGGGGGAGTCGCGTCTGTGCCAAAACCGATACCATCACCGCCGTCACCATTCACACCACCATCACTCTCCGCCAGGATTTACCTCAAGATACTAATCACTATCTTCCTCACTGTCGCCTTTCTCATCACGAAATGATCCCTCAACATCTTTCAACATCCTAATAATAACCACGAAATGACCTTCTCTTCAATTTCTTCAATGTCATCATTATCTCCTTCACTACTTATCATAACAAACTTCACATACACTATTACCATGATCCAATTTGCATCATTTTCAAAAATAAACGCACCTCTTCATCATCACTTCTACAATGAGTGTCAACATTGTCATCCATTATTACCCTATCTACATCATCCTAAACATCGATCGTATCATCATCATCATAACTATCATCAATACGTTTATATACATAACTACGATATAATACTCAAGTCATGGTAAATTTCATCAAACTCACCATAACACATCTTCACCATCTCACTCTCAGTATGATCATATTTCTCACTCACACTAGTAAAAAGCATCACAAACCTTCATGTCATTATTAACATTTCCCATATCATCGGAAACTTTGTCAACACTCTCCACTTATAAAGATTCTATCTTTAGGTGAAAACCACACATTATCCCCACCGTCATCATCTTCATCAAAGTTTTCCCTAGTCATCATGTTCAACATCTTCATGTTACATCAATATCTAATCATCTCAATCTGACCATCATCATTTTCAACATTATTAGCCTCATGACCATCATCACTATTGATCACCTCACCATCACCATCCTCACCATTTCCACAATCACCGTCTTGGCCTTGATCACCTACACCATCACCGCCTACACACTTTCAACCTCACCATCAATATTGATTGTGTTCATGAACAGTTAACCATTATCAGTGTTACCATCATCCAGACCTCTTCTCAGACTACTCAAGCTTTCTATGACCAGCTGCACGGTACTGTAGTCCAGTATGGTAGTCTACCTACCGTGTTCCACCACAGATATGTGCTGCCATGGTAATCATGATCTGCTGTGACCATTATAGCTGCTCCTAATGACGTGGTTTTGGGCTTATATCTTTCCATCTGCCTCGGTAATATATCCTGCTGTTCTGTATCGTAATGTTTTATCCAGAACATCTCGTCCTATATCCTCCAGGATATCGTGATTGGCACCTGCTCTCGTCTGCCATGTAACAACAACTATTTTTGCCACAAGAAAGAAGCATGGAAAAAAAAAAAAATAAAAAAAAAAAAAAAAAATCGTTATGCTCCACACAGAGCTCATGTGTGAATCCTTCATCTGGTTTCCGTGTCACCATACCCTTAAATTCTCTTCCTGTATTGCTGTCATCAAGATTAATGATGTAGATCCATCAAGTATGATCTTAAAAGTTCTGGTCTCCAACACCTGCGTTAGGTATGACAGATCAAGTCAATCGGTTCAGTAATGACTCGAGCCAAGACTAGAAGTCAACATTCCAAATTGGTTAATTTGGGTATACTGGAGAAACAAGGAATAAAGACATGAACATAAACACACTGTAAAGAGAAATTACTTTACTTGGGTAATAAACCAATAAACAAAATGATGATAATAATGATAGTGTTGTGACTACCTCTTGAGTTTTCCGTCCACCATGTGTCATCCCTGGACAATGATATGCAAGACGAATATTCTAACAAATGATTCATTCAATGATTCTAATCAACATAACCAAGGACCTTAGTATATCAAACTCTAACAACGATCAATTTCACTTAGAGAGCATACGTCACAGGTGACCCCAAGATATTATCAACTAAACAATCATTATCCACATCACATCATCAGAAATGAACATAACTCTGGCAAACGAACATATTGTTTGCATCTCATACAGAAGAAGGACCTGACTCAGTCACTAAGTCATCGGTTAAGTCGAGCACGGGGACGGCGTTGTAGATAGTCAATACGTCAGACAGGCTCCACGTTAGCTAATCAGAGAGCGACCCAGGCTTCCCAACCTGGACACGGGTTAATTAACAGTAATAGGCAAGAGGAGTACCCGGGCGAGTCGTGCAGACGGCTCCCACAACCCGCCAGCCATGGATGGCACGAGCCGAAGTCAGTAAGACCCGGGGCATGACGGACGCCAGAGATGGATGAAAATGTTCTCCTCTGAGGTAATAATTGTTGGCGAATGTTGCTGTTGACGAGCGAGAAGATGTGCGACATCACATATGTGGAGTTGACAGGAACTGACGATCACTAATCATCAACTAGAGAGGATAAATATGACTGGCGCCCCGGAAGAATCTGCAGCGGAAGTTAATCTACCAACACAACAGAAGAATATGAAGGGATACTAGAGTCTGCTGCCGCAGTATATGAGTTAGATATTCAAGATTACTGGACGATCACCTTAGGATGTTAATGATAATACAGCAACTGACCAAAAATAGTAAAAAGCTCAGTCCTTTGGCAGATAACGCTAAACAGCTGTAAGAGAAAAACGATACGGGTCTTCCGGAACACAGCTGATGATGTTGGTGTTGTGTTAGAGGACGTGAGGAAGGGCTAGAGACTGTTTATCATGGGGATAAACTGGGAGGCAGGGCACAAGGATCTCCCTGGGGTAAAAAAGGATAATATCCTAGATACCCGGCTAACTGAGGAATTAAATCCGATTAATCCTGGCTAATATGGGATCATGAAAGGAGTATCGTGTGCACATACTATGGGTCATTTTTTTCATGAAATGAGTATCAATTATACGACTGTCCTAAAGTAAACGAAGAATAACATCAAGATCCTCTGGTATCAATATAAGTGAGTATACAGAGAGAGAGAGAGAGAGAGGAGAGAGAGAGAGAGAAGAGAGAGAGAGAGAGAGAGAGAGAGAAGAGAAAGAGAGAGAGAGAGAGAGCGAGAGAGAGAGAGAGAGAGAGAGAGAGAGAGAGAGAGAGAGAGAGAGAGGGGGGGGGGGGGGGGAAGTCGGCGTTATGGTAAGAAACCTTTGAATCTTGTTTCACATAGTGACGAGGTGTAAGTTACGACTTGTGAGCGACAGAGTTGGAATGATAGTGAACCTCTAGTATATAAAGAACAAGACAAGTAAGGAATAAAGAAGCTGTGTAGGTGCGGAGAGGGTCAAAAAACAACAACAACTACAAGAAGTTATGAGGCATCTACAGACTTGATCTAGAGTGTGATAATTCAGAGACAGATCACAGGGGAGTTTTGACATAAAAAAAATCACTATCGTTTGCATGAAAAACCAACTAGAGTGATTTTAAGCAATCTGATCAAGGAAGTAATGTATTATTTGAATTTTACATCATAAAATGTTGTTGATAAGGCCATGAAGAAACGTACTATGAGAGGGATACATACGCACAGTAGCCTGCCACTGTCTGAAGGTAAGTGGGAACAAAGACTAACACAGCACAGCGAAATGGAGGAATATTTGGGTAGGAACAATTAGGGAGGAACATGTTTTAATATGAATACTTAGCCAAAGGGGGGGGGGGGGGGGGGGGGGGGGGGGGGGGGGGGGGAACAAATTGATAATGATGGTGCACCAATAAAATGAGGCAGTCTATCTATATCCTGTCATTTCGTTGGGAACAATCAGAGAATTCTACATCTGAAAGAAAAACAGGTTGACATAGAGCCCGTCCTGTCGCAATAAGATCCCATTAAGATAACTGTTAAGGACCGTAAGAATATATTACCATCCACATTCAGATAACCTTCACGACACGAACAAGATGATTGAAAAAATAATCAAGAGCATATATTACAATAACACTGATCACCACACATGAAAAAGCAGAAGGATTTTTAATTGTTGATAACAGCGAAAGGACAAAACTAATCCTAGCATAAAAAGGGAAATTTACAGAAAAAACAAACCATAATCTTATTAACAAGGATGATAAGTAACTTCAAGCCTTCTATTGATTTTTTCAATGAAGTATTAAGCCATAAAATTTATTACAAGGAAAGACATCAGAAAGAGAACATAACCAATAATTTAGTGTGGAAATAATCAGAGAAAAAATGACGAAGAAAAACTTCTTAACACAAAATAGTAGAACACATTGAAGCAAGCAGAGTGGATGAGGCAAAGTAACACAACGACATTTACAGTTTCTAGAGATTTTGTGGTAGCAAAATGGAAACATATGGGCCTCTCAAGTGCACAACTCCTTCCCGTATTCATAAAAAGATTATCAAGCCACACACACACTCACACACACACACACACCACACACACAACACACACACACGTACACACACCACACACAACACACACACACACACAACACACACACACACACACACACACACAACACACACAGACGCACACAACACACACACATCCACACACGTACACAAGCTGCAGGAGTACATGTGTGAGAGAACTGGCAGTCGATATCGAGCCTAACTTGTCGGCAGTTTCCATCATAGGAGAAGAACGGAGACAAGATTTCTGTTGTCAAATACCAGAACTGCAATAGTACATGATAAGGTGAAGATTATATTCAAGTAAATGGACAAGCGATATTCAGCAAAGTACACATTCTACATTAGGCCAAACATTAATAACTTCACACAGCCTTACACAAGACAAATCGCTGAAATTGTGAATGGTCCCGGGAGGGCAAAAAGATGGTACCAGACTTATGTGAGCTTAGGTAGGTGGAAGGCTATAAGATTTGTCCACTGTGGAAAATGAAATGTTAAGGATTTAAACTGACTACAACGTTTTGAACATTTTGATGACGTCAACATGACAGAACAGCCAGAGCCACCTCATGAAATAAAAAATAAATGTATCAGAAGTAAAGAAAAATGTACAAAAATATCAAACCATTTTTTCCTTTACATCTGAAATCATCTATTTCCTCGACAGACAAGCATTTCAGTGAGAGGATGGTTAAAGACAAATCCAAGGTTAGGAGGATGAAGGTATAGGGCGTACTGATGGGTACGATTATATCGACGTAGGAGGGTGACATAAGGCACGAGAGTGCCCAGACCCAAAGGTGTTACCTCCCCCCCTCAGTATGGTATGGAGGTCTAGGATACAGCAACTACATGACAGCATGGTTACAGGAAAGTAATTGTTGCTGACAGCAACATGGGTAAACAATATCTGTGTAATACAGAACAAGTTTGAAATCTATCCTACACATACCAAACCTCTTACGACTTATGGATGAATGAATAGCTGGTAATGAAACTGGAATGTGGACAGCATACAGAATTTAAGATATCCTATGGCAGAGTAGCAAGAAATGGGACCCCAATAGTTAGGATTCCCTCCCTCCTACCGTTGGAAATAGGTAATTAACAAATACACACACACACACACACACACACACACACCCACACACACACACACCACACACACACACATACACACATTAATGAGTACCAGAATGCAGAACATAATATAAGCCAATAAAGCAGGAAACACGTCAACAATCCCCCTGCCATTAACCTTCGGCATAAAAAAACTTCATACACACAGACACAGGAACACCCACACTAGACAAACCAACGCAGCGGGAGTCGACTGAGTCATGAGGGTATTCACACCCACATACTAACACCAGGGCAAAAAGGCCCCCAGAAACCCGCTCACTTACGAAACCTACAAGGTATGCAGGGGATACAGTCAAGCACAAACTACAGGAGACTAGCAGAGTTTAGGCCGGTGTGTGTGTGTGTGAAGGTGTGTTGTGTGTGTGTGTGAGTGTGTGTGTGTGGTGTGATGTGTGCTGCCCCAGGGAAGATGTATATCAGACTCTTCCAGCCAATATATTATGTGAATAATTGAAGCGATGCTTTTATATCCCACTCCCTATTCTTGGTTCCCGACGCACAGCCGTAATGAGTTAGTAAAAACATCACCAACATAAACACTAAAATTATTTCACGCTGTCTCGCAATGAACAAAAGTGCACATACCCACCAGCTCCAGCCGGACCTAAACCAAGAACGGTAAGGTTACATTTGGATCTTATGGGTACGAGTCTTGATGACAATTGTCGAGAAAAATATCAGGTGACAGTAACGCGAGATGGACCCACCTCAATGTTCGAAGTCAAGAGATGGGTGACGCCGCGGTGAATGGACCCCACGGGATGAATGAACTGGCTAATTCATCGCACTCAATCACCTTCTTCCCATTATGAGTCTTGGATTTTATTTTGCCAGGTGAGTAAATTATGACTGTGGTCTCAGACAGTTTGTAGAGAGAGTAGTTTCAGACAGAGCAATGAATTTAGTCTGAGGCGGGCAGAAACCGGAGTACGAGTCAAGGGCAGTGACTGCGGTCCGAACATCTAGACGATGGACTCATACAGGTTTATAGTGCACGAGTCTGAGACAGAGAGCAGAGAGAAGAGGTGTGAGACAGTCGCACCAGGGACAAAGGTCTTAGACCCAAGGTTCGTGATGATGGCCTCGATCAAGTAACTCCTGTCATATTGGTAGTGTATAAAAGACATTGTTTAACGAATGGAAACTGAAAAAGTGGTTTTACACAAATAGAAAAGTCTGAGGTTAGAAACAGATCGTGTCCATAATCTTAGAAAAGTCAGAGATAATGGTCCCTAAGGAGAGGAAGAATACGACTTTCTAGGGACAGATGTGATATGATACTGTCTGAGACAAGAAACCAGACCATTGTTCGAATAATGTGGTTGCAGTTGGCGTGACAAAGAATACTAATGATGGTCATAACCAGAAGTAATCGACGTGGTCCTGAAACAATGATAGTGGACGAAGATCTGGGCAGAGATACATAGAGGACAATGATCAGTAGATAAATGTAACGATGATGGTCTGAAACACAATTGATGATCTGTGGCAAAAGTCAAGGTAGCGGAATTTGTCAGAGACAGATATAGCAGAGAGTCGACAGAAACAAACAGGGTTCGGGATAAGAGCAGCACGGTATGATTACAGACAGAAATTATAAGATGATGGACTGAAAATAACTACTTTACAGATCTCGGACAAGGTAGCATAGAATGGCCAGATACGATGGTAGATGATGATAGAAAGAATGCGATGGGAAGTCAGCTTGGCAATGACAAATACAAGGAGACGGAAAGGTGAGTTGATATGAGCAGGAGACAGTGATCCGGATAATAGACTCAAGGACTATCGTTATGATACGAGATAATTCACGATGGTTTGAGATGCGAAGTTAACAATAAATCTGTGGCATTTTTTTTCGTTCACGATGGTATGACCAAAAAGGCATGACACAGGGTTCTGAGAACATGGTAAATGGACGATGGATGTAGGACTAAGATGGATGAATAGACATGGCCAGAAACCGATGCATTGCAATGTATAGTCTAACAAATCTTTGGTCATGGTTTATTCTGAAACAACTTTTTTGTGATTGTCCTGACAGACCTGTTGGCGGTGGGTCTGAGATGGCGTTTGTAGAATAAGCAGAGTTAAGCGGAGAGGTGGTCCGTGAAAGAAATAATAGATGGTCTGAAACATGGAAGAGTACGACTGTATAGAGACATATAAATATAATGATCGCCTGAAACTTACTTCGAGTATTATGGTTGTATACCAATACAGTGAAAGTGTGATTAATAGAAATACAGGGTCGATGCGCTCAACAGACGCAGAGAACGCGGGCCTATAAAGAGGGCAGTGGATCAATTGGCAGACAGACGTATTGAACGATGGTTGCAGTGCAGTGGCAGTGACCGATGACCAAGGAAAGAGTAGTGGCACGATGCCTATACAGGGGCTGTGAAAATAGGTCGAGACAAGGCGAAGGTCGTGGCTGTGGTAGAGGTGAGAGGCTGTGAACATAGCAGGGAGAGATAGATAGAGAGAGAGAGAGAGAGAGAGAGAGAGGTAGAGAGAGAGAGAGAGAGATAAGAATAGAGAGTCGAGACTAATATGAACACAAACACACACACACACACACACATTCTAACATATAATGTAAATGGAAGATATTTGAATGTTATTACAAGATTTTGCAAGGATTTGTACATGTGAGAACAAAACAGCATTTGTTGAGTGGTGGAAAACATTTGTGTTGTTTAATGTATGACAGTGGGATACTGTTTAGTTTGTCAGTTTAGGTCGTAACGGGAAATGATAGCAATGTAAGTGGTGCCTTACTTATTTCAACCATAGTGAAAGAAATGGAAGCTGCCATAGACATACCATAGTAGGTGAGGTGCTTGATCTGTCCACTAAGTTAGATAAAACCGGGTGAATGGTAGATCGTCTTCAATGATGTGTGCAGGGAGGGGGTGGCTGCCATGCGGGCAACGACAGTGGACAAGAGTGTAACAGAAAAGAATTTGAAGTAACTGGTGAACGTATTCGATGCAGTGAGGAGTAATGCTATCAGGAGACAGTGAGAGAGATGCAGCGAGAGTGAAGTCCATACAAGGTAGGTTCTGCTGCCTACGTTTTAAATTACAGGAACTCACATGTTCCTTCAGAGAAGATGATGAATAATTGAGCTGAGGAGAGCAAGGAAAGCGAGGTGGAAAATATGGTGAAATCATTGGTGTAATAGTGGAACTGGCCAAGTGATAAAGATAACAAGATTGTATAATAAAGAGAAGAAAAATCTACATAAATAAGGAATAGGTCCTGTAGACCATGATAAGGTGTATCAGTCGCATCATTAACGACTGCCGCAAAGAGATAAATAGAAAGAAAACCTATGCAATTAGAAAACGAGAATAGGGAAACGCTAAAACAAAGAAAAAGCTCGAAAATGCATTGCAACATATTTTGTCATAAGCACGAAAGATGTCGAGGACGACGACAAAATTCTCCTCAAGATCCAGATACGCAAGACCAGAGGTATGGTTACAGAGAAGAGATCACCAGTATACCTGAAAAGGAGGAGGAATTTCAATGTCCTGAGATAATTGAGGGTTAAAAAGAGTTTCGAAGAAAAAACCTTGGAATACAGATGAGTGGTGAGAGGAACAGGGCAATTGTTAGAAGAACTAGAAACTTCACAAGAATAGGACAGGACAGAAGCACGCCTCACAGGAAAAGGAACGGTTTGGTTCTTAGATTGAAGTGATATAGAAGATCGAGGTAGTTCACAGGCACACACTATTAATGCTCGAGGACGTATGGCATCCGACCACATGTCTTACTAGCACATATATCGGGAAGAACTCGTAGAACGTGAGCAGAGAAACTCAAGAAGGGGGGGGAGGGGGGGGGAGAGACGTAGGTTCTGAGGGAGGAGGGTTGGAGGGGTAGGAAGAGATGTGGAATCACCAAAGTAGAGTTTAGAGTACATAGAGCGCCAAGAATTGCTACTTTATCGTCTGTAAAGATAGTTACAGATTCATCAGGTCTGAAAGGAGATAAGTTGAATTACAAAAGGATTTGTAGGGTGTTTTTTCTTTGAGAACGCAGAAGATTTATAAATGGAGACTGAAGTCATTTTAACGGATCTCTCCTTTTATGAAGCTCACTTACTCTAAGAATAACCTTTCACAAAAATCTCAATGCAAAAAAAATGAAAGGAGACTTAATCAGAGGGAAGGAGTTTCATGGCTCGATCACACTGTGCCTGATGCAAGCACATTTGTTTCTTCAGCATCATCTCAGGTAGACTACATAAACGCCAATTACTAACCTCGTATTTTCCTGTACATATGTGTCTGGTGGCATCGCTGACCGAGCGTCCACTTTCTCGACATTTCCTAATTCTCCTTCCTCCACTTTTCTGCATAACTGCAGCATCTCAAGTGTTTCCAAAGTTTTGTTTCCTGTATCGTAAACCAATCTTTCCATCATCAATTTAGTCCTCACTAAACCATTTCGTTATATCTTTACATACAATCTCTTTTTCACTCTCCTAATCTGTTCCCTTTGTAACACACAGAAAAATCCAAAGCACTTTACTCAAGTTCTTGATCACATATCAGTCAAGACTAAATACATCAAAGTAAATTTCTACTTCCACTGAATTCATCATGAATATCACCAATTATAAAAGCTAAATAATTCCGAGTTACTCCTCTTCTTGTCTTAGGTCTGACATCGTACCTGAACACCGTTACATAAAGCTGAAGAAACATCATCACTGTATGAACCTCTTCTCATACATAGTTTCCGTCTCTTGATAATCTGTTACTCTAATATCCCTATTTCTCCATTCATTTCTCAATATTTTTCCTTTACTATCATGAGTAATTGCTTCACTGCCCTCACACTTGTTTTCTATCTTGTAACCACCTCCTATACTGCCCCAGGATCCGTCATAGATTTGAATACATTAACATTTTTGCCACAACATTCTTCACTAAAAGTATTCAACTTACTCTCCGCCACTGGATATATATATCCCGCTACACTCCACACTGCTAGAGGTTACACTCATTCATTCACTTCCAGAACGAGCACAAGCCTCACACAACACAAGTCTGTGTATATATGTATTCATTTATTTGTTCTCATCTATGAGTGGGTGATTTGATATGTTAATAGAAGTAATTCTACAGCATGAGGATAGAGTTCCTTACACGTAAAGCCACATCACTTTGAACATCTCCTTACCTATGTTGAAAATTTACCATTTGGCAGGGAACGCACATAACGTTCTACGGAAGGAAATTCAGTATTAAGAAGAGAGAACCAACGAGGGACAGAAATCGTGTGATAGTTTCAATGATGGAGAGGAGAGCGATTGGGACTACATACCACAACCTATATGTACGAGTGGCAAGAAAGAATCCAATAGCAGCCTGATCCATGAAACGGGAACGCGACAGGCTACTGAAGCTCTGTATTACTGTTGCCGCCCTCCCAACCCACAGGGTGTACGAGATCTCAACATTTTCACAAAGTTGTGCTGTGCATGCTGCAACATCTATCTGGAGATTCTCTCTACGTGATCTCACAGTAAGTTGATTGTACCCTGCCTAGACAGGTCATTGACTAGCCATCTAATCAAGTGTGATGGTAATAACATGATGAATATCAAGATGCTGAGGATGTCAATGGGGCTGTTTATGGGTGAACCGACTCCACATTACCCTCCTTCTAAATCTGCCTCTCAATTCACACCCGTTCCTCCCCTCACACCCAGATTCACCTCTCTCCCTCCTGCGCCCCCAACAAGGAGCTCGCCAGCCGTAATTTTGAACTAAACCTTAACATGATGGAGGGGTCACTCCCAGAGGCTTACTCACTTCCGAAGTTGCCACAAGTGTTGACCTGAATAAAGTGCTGTAAGCTCAGTTTGAAAGAATATAACTGTTAATAATTGAGAGTCACTATCATTCTCCAAGTAAAGAGGTGATCTCATCTACATTTAGTATAATAAACTGAAATACGTTAAAAGAGAATAAAAAAGAGAAAGTTTTGCATGAATTGCCTACAGTGGTATTGCGACCGCTCCAGCCAGAACCCACATTATAGATTCTAGATAAAGAGACTATGAGGGTTGAGGCGTGTGGCTGAGCACTCAGTATGCATTGACACTCCCGTCGTTCCTGCTCGTATTCTCCGTCCTCTTCATTGTTACCAGCTGGAGTAAGTCCACGAGGGAGGCTGGGGACCCACGGGAGAAAGAAGGGAGTCATAGGTCAGAGGCCCAAGGTTGGAGTGGAGGATATGGGGGGTGGTAGTCAAGTGGAAGGCTCTGGGCTCTTGGCGAGGAGAGGGATACGGGTCACCTGTGGTAGACGAGGAGCCTAACGAAAGGCAGGGGTGGAAGAAAGTGTACCACAACGAGGGTGGACCTATCACGAGTCAGGCCTTGGTACCACAATGTGAGGACTGGTATACCACAAGGTGAAGCTAGGGTACCACAAGGTGAGGTCTGGGTAGCACAAGGGAGGACTGGTTACGACAAGGAGGTGCCTGGGTTGACCACAAGGTGAGGCCTGGAAACCACCCAAGGTAAGGGCCTGGGTACCCCAAGTTGTATGCTGGGATACCAAATGAAGAGGCCAGGGGCGCACAAGTATGAGGTCTGGGTGCCACATGGAGAGGCCTGTGGTCCACAAGGTAAAGCCTGGGGTACCACATGGATAGGCCTGGTCGGCCACGAGGTTAGGCCTGGATACCACAAGGAAAGGGCTGGTTACCCAAGGTGAGGGCAGGGGTACCACAAGTATAGGGGACATATACAGGTCGCCTGTTAATGGAAACCGTGAGGAGACATAAAAACAGGCTGTCAGTACCTGCACTTTATCTTATCACTTGTGTCTTTTCTCTGTTTATTGATTCTGAACTTTCTACCTTTGTATATGTCCCTGTAATCCCTCACTAACTCTCTTTCACTTTCTCGACTCGAAATAGATAACTACGGTTCCACCCCCACCCCCCCCATAAAAAGAACAACGCAGTACAAACACGTTACCAATCCCAGTGAGTGAGCTCTGTATCATTTTTTAGTCCATAATACCATGTGAAATATTTTCCATTGATATTTATTTAATCGTGGAGAAATTCTTTTTTCTCATGGAAACCATCTTCAGGGTTCCTTTCTCCTCCAATCTCCCCTTCCCCAGCTGCTACTCCTTCTGGTAATCCTCCATGTTCTCCTGCGTCTGCTTTTTGCTCCAGTCAACAATTTCTAACATATTATTGGCTGCGTAAGAATCAACTCCGGGCGAGGCGGACCCGTATATGAAGGGCGGGAGACATAGAGTGCGGCGTCACCTGTAAACACATTACATTAAGCGCCTCTTCTATGTAGGAGAGAATACACTTGGGCAGTGTTTACCCTGACAGATAAAATTCGTCATTGGTTCGTTAGGGGGCCGTTCTTATCGCTGGGCCCCCCATATCACTCACCTGGGCCGCGTTATAATCACTCTTCGTCTTCAGGATAACATCAGGACACCGACCGACACCACACC
>NC_092291.1:5328305-5335226 GCF_036320965.1 Panulirus ornatus
CCCCAACTCTCAATTTACCCTCTTTTTCAACCTCTTGCACCTTTCTCTTGACCTCCTGTCTCTTTCTTTTATACATCTCCCACTCAATTACCATGTTTTCCCTGCAAAAAATCGTCAAATGGCCTCTCTTTCTCTTTCAATTATAATCTTACTTCCTCATCCCACCACTCACTACCCATTTCTAACCAACCCGCCTCCCATTCTTCTCATGCCGCAAGCATCTTTGCGCAGTCCATCACTGATTCCAAAATAGATCCCTTCCTCTCCAATCCCCTTCCATTGTTCTCACCTTTTTCCATTCTGTACTCAGCAAATGGATTTTGTATGCAGCATTTATGGATCTGGAGAATGGCATATGATAGAGTTCTATAGATGCTCTGTGGAAGGCATTATGAATATATTGGTGTGGGAGGCAAGTTGTAGATATGCAGTGAAAAGTTTTTCTCGAGGAGGTAAGGCATGTGTACGTGTAGGAAGAGAGGAAAGTGATTGGTTATCAGTGAATGTAGGTTTTGCGGCCAGGGTGTGTGATGTCTCCATGGTAGTTTAAATTTGTTTATGGATGGGGTTGTTAGGGATGTGAATGCAAGATGTTTAGGAAAGAGGGGCAAGTATGGAAGTCTGTTGTGGATGAGAGAGCTTGGGAAGTGAGCCAGTTGTGGTCGCTGTGATACAAGCGCTGGTGGCTGATTTAATGTGAAAAACTGCAGAAGCTGTGGACTGGAGTTTGGTAAGTGTGTGAAAGAAGAAAGTTAAGAGTAAATGTGAAAAGAGCAAGGTTATTAGATACAGTAGGGGTTGAGGTGTCAAGGTCAATTGGGAGGTTAAGTCTTGAATGGAGAAAACAACTGAAGAAGTTAAAGATGTTTTAGATATCTGGGAGTGGAATCCGGCAGCGGATGGAACCATGGAAGCGGAAGTGGATTCATAGGGTGGGAGTGGGGGCGAAAATCCTGGGAGCCTTGAGAATGTGTGGGAAGTCTGAGAACATTATCTCGGAAAGGCAAAATGGGTATGTTTGAAGGAAGGAGTCAGGTCCAAACAATGTTGTATTGGTTGCTCGGAGAAGTAGGGTATGGATAAAGTTGTGCGCAGGGTGGGTGGATGTGCTGGAAGAAATGAGATGTTTGAGGACAATGTGTGGTTTGAGGTGGTTCGACGAGTAAGTAACGTTAAGGGTAAGAGAGATGTGTGGAAATAAAAAAAGAGCCGAGGTTGAGAGAGCAGAAGAGGGTGTTTTGAATGGTTTGGGCACATGGAGAGAATGAGTGAGGAAAGATTGACAAAGAGGATATATGTGTCGGTGGTGGTGGAACGAGTAGATAGAAGTGGGAGACAAATTGGAGGTGAAGATGGAGTTGAAAAAGATTTTGTTGTGATCGGGGCTTGAACCATGCAGGAGGTGAAAGGCGGGCAGAATAGATTGAATTGGATCGATGTGGTATACCGGGTAGACGTTGCTGTCAGTGGATTGGATTCAGGGCATGTGAAGCGTCTGAGGGTAAACCATGGAAAGCTGTGTTGGGTATGTATATTTTCCTTGTGTGGATTCGTGTATTATATATATGAGTATGGGGGGGTGGGTTGGGCCTTTCCTTTCGTTCTGTTTCCTTGCGCTACCTCGCAAACCGCGGGGAGGGAAGCGACAACAAATATATATATTTATATGTATATATAATTTTTTTATTTATATATATATACATATATATATATATATATTATTATTTATAATATATATATTATATATATATATATTTATTATCATATATATATATATATATATATATATTTATATATATTTATATATATTTGCTTTTTTTTTTTTTTTGGTTTGTCTCTTACCCTTACATTACTTACTCGTCAAAACCACCTCATTAACCACACTTTGTCCTCAAACATTCATTTCCAGCACATTTCCACCCTCCTGCGTAACAACTTTATCCATAGCCCACGCCTCTGCAAGCCATACAACAATTGGTGGGAAACCACTATTCTTCAACATTACCATTTTTGCCTTTCGAGATAATGTTCTCGACTTCCACACATTCTTCAAGGCTCCCAGGGATATTCGCCCCCTCCCCCACCCTATGATCCACTTTCGCTTCCATGGTTCCATCCGCTGCCAGATCCACTCCAAATATTCTAAATCACTCTACTTCCTCCAGTTTTTCTCCATTCAAAACTTACCTCCCAATTGACTTGACCTAAAACCCTACTGATACCTAATAACCCCCCCCATTGCTCTTATTAAATTTACATCTTAACTATCTCTTTCACACACTTTACCACAACAACTAGTCACCTGCTTCTGCATTTTCTCACATGAATCAGCCACAGCGCTGTATCATCAGCGAACAACAACAGATCTCATCTTCCCAAGCTCTCTCATGGACAACAGGACTTCTTACTTGCCCCTCTTTCCAAAACTCTTGCATTCACCTCCTAACAACCCCCACTCCATAAAACCAAAATTAAACAACCATGGAGGAATCAGACCACCCCTTGCCTTAAACCTACATTCACTGAGAACCAAATCCACTTTCTCTCTTTCCTACACGTACACATGCCTACATCATCGATATATATATATTTAATATATATATATATTATATATATATATATATAGATATATCATATTATATATATATATATATATATATATATGCTATATATTTATATATATATTAAATATATAATTATATATCTATATATATATATATATATATATATATTTATTATATATGTATATTTATGTTTTCTTTTTATTTGCTTTGTGTTGTCTCCGCGTTTTCGAGGTAGGCAAGGAAAAACAGACGAAAGAAATGGGCCCAAACCCACCCCATACACAATATGTATTCATACACGTCCACACACCGCTAAGATACAAAACCTATAAATCTCATTGTTACAATTTATATACACACACAGTCACATACATATATGGCACCTCTTTCCAAAACTCTTGCATTCACCTCGTAAAACCCCATCCCTTAAACAAATTAAACAACCAAGGAGACATCACACACCCTTGCCGCAAAACCGACATTCACTGAGAACCAATCACTTTTCTCTCTTCCTACACGTACACATGCCTTATCAACCCCCGGTATACGAAATCGATGCAATTCATCTTATTTCCTTGCCCGCCTTTCACCCTCAGCATGTTCAGGCCCGATCTCTCAAAATGTTTTCACTCCATCTTTCCACTCCAATTTGGTCTTCCCACTTCTCCGCGTTCCCTCTACCTACGACACATATATCTCTTCGGTCAATCTTTTCTCACTCATGGCTCTCCATGTGCCCTAATCCATTACAGAACACCCTCTGCTGCTCTGCTTAACAACGCTTTGTTTTTTATTTCAAACATCTCTCTTACCCTTACATTACTTACTCGATCAAACCCACCTCACCACCCACACATTGTCCTTAAAAACATCTCATTTCCAGCAATCCCACCCCCTGCGCACAACTCTATCATTTAGCCCCACGCCTCGCAACACATACAACATTGTTGCGAACCACTATTCCTTCAAACATACCCCTTTATGCTTTCTGAGATAATGTTCTCGACTTCCACACATTCCTCAAGGCTCCCAGATTTTCGCCCCTCCCCACCCTATGATTCACTTCCGCTTCCATGGTTCCATCCGCCTGCCCAAGATCCACTTCTCCCATAATATCTAAAACCACTTTACTTCCTTCAGTTTTTCTCTCTCATCAAACTTACCACCCAATTTGATTTGACCCTAAACGCCCTACTGTACAAGAAACCTTGCTCTTATTCACATCTACTCTTAACTTTCTTCTTTTCACAACACTTTTCCAAACTCATAACCACTTCTTGCAGTTTTCTCACATGAATTACCCATCAGCGCTGTATCATCAGCGAACAACAATTGAGTCCCACTTACCCCAAATCTCCATGACAACCAGACTTCATGACTTGCCCCTCTTTCCAAAACTCTTGCATTCCACCTCCCTAACAAAACAACCCCATCCAAAAACAAATTAAACAACCACGCATGACATACCACACACCCCTGCCGCAAACTACATTCACTGAGGGCCCAATCACTATCCTCTCTTCCTACACGTACACATGCCTTACAATCCACGGATAAACACTTTCAACTGCTTTTAACAACTCTCCCTCCCACAGCCATATATTCTTATTAACCAACCACAGAGCATTCTCTATCAACTCAATCATGTGCCTTCTCCAGATCCCTAAATGCTACATACAAATCCTTTTGCTTTTTCTAAGTATTTCTCACAACATTCTCAAAGCAAACACCATGAGTCACAACATCCTCTACCACTTTTCTGAAACCACACTGCTCTCCCGAATCTGATGCTCTGTACATGCCATCACCCTCTCATCAATACCCACCCATATAATTTACCAAGAATACTGAACAAACTTATACCTCTGTAATTTGAGCACTCACTTCTTATCCCCTTTGCCTTTGTACAAAGTGGCACTCTGCAACCATTCCGCAATCCTCAGGCACCTCACCATGATCATAACATTCATTACATAAAAACCTTACAACCAGTCAACATACAGTCCCCCCCTTTTTTAATAAATTTCCACTACAATACCATCCAAACCTGCTGCTTGGCCCGGCTTTCATCTTCAGCAAAGCTTTTTACTAACTCTTCTTGTTTACCAAATCATTTTCCTAACCCTCACCACTTTGGCACACCACCTCGACCAAAACCACCTATACTGCCACTCTATCATCAAACACATTTCAACAAACCTTCAAAATACACACTCCATTCACCTTCTCACAATCACCACCTACTTGTTACCGCGACCTCCCCATTTGCGCCCTTCACTGAAGTTCCCATTTGCTCCCTTGTCTTACGCACTATATTTACTCCTTCCAGAACATCTTTTTATTCTCCCTAAAGAATTATGATACCTCTCTCTCACCCTAACTCTCATTTTTGCCCTCTTTTACACCACTTGCACACCTTTCTCTGAACCTCCTGTCACTTTCTTTATACAACTCCCACTCAATTGCATTTTTTTTCCCTGCAAAAAATCGTCCAAATGCCTCTATCTTGTCTTTCACTAATAGTCTTATACAATACACACACATATATATATATATAATATATATATATATATATATATAATATACTTATATTATATATATATATATATATATATATAAAAATATACACACAAGATGTACATATACACACATTTACAAAATTCATACCGTTCCTTTTATTCATGTTCCATCGCTTACCTTCGCTACACATGAAAATTAATAAACCCTCATCCCCCTCATGTGCGCGAGGTTAGTGCTAGAAAAAGACAACAACCGGGTCACATTCGTTCACACTCGTCTTAGCTGTCAGTAAAATAACACCGAAACCACAGCTCCCTTTCCACATCCCGCTCCAAAGAACTTTCATTGTTTATCCCAGATGCTTCACATGCCCTGATTCAATCCATTGACAGCCCGTTGACCCCGGTATACCAGATCGTTTCCATTCACTCTATTCCTTGTCACCTTTTCACCCTCCCTCATCTTCCAGACCTAGATCACATACAAAATTTTTTCACTCCATCCTTGGGCCCTTCCAATTTTAGAGTTCCATTTTCTCGTCTCTCCACCTCTGACACATTATCCACACTTGGTCAATCTTTCCTCACACCATTCTCTCCATGAGACAACCATTTCAACACACCCTCTTTCTGCTGTCTCAATCACACTCTTTCTCTTACCACCACACATCCTCTTCCCTATTATTACTTACTCGGTCAAACCACCTCACAACCACATATTGTCCTCAAACGATCAATTTCCAGCACATCCACCCCCTCCGCACAACTCTATCTATAACCCACCCTCGCAACCATATAACATTGCTGTAACCACAATATCCTCAAACATACCCATTTTTTTTGCTTCCGAGATAATGTCATCGAATTCCACAACATTCCTTCAACGCTCCCAGAACTTTTCGGCCCCTCCCTCATCCTATGATGTCCTTCTGCTTCCATGGTTCCTTCGCTGCAAATCCACTCCCAATGTCTAAAACACTCGCTTCCTCAGTTTTTTCCTTCCATTCAAACTTACCTCCCAAAATTGACTTGTCCCTCAACCCTATGGTACCTTAATACCCTTGTTCTTATTCACATTTACTCATCTGCTTTCTTCATTCACTACCACTTTATCAAACTCAGTCAACCACTTCTGCAGTTCATCACACGAAATCACCACCAGCGGCTGTATCATCCAGCGAACAACTGACTCACTTCCGAAGTTCTCTCATCCACTACAACTGTACACTTGCCCCTCTTTCCCTCCCTAACAACTCCCATCCATAAACAAATTAAACAACCATGGAGAGCAATCACGTAACACTGCCGCAACCTACATTCCACTGAAACCAATCACTTTCCTCTCTTCCTACACGTACACATGCCTTACGAATCTTGATAAAACTATTTTCACGCTTCTAATCAACTTGGCCTCTCACACCATAAATTCTTAATACCTTCCACAGAGCATCTCTATCACTCTACCGTATGCCTTCACCTAATCCATAAATGCTACATACAAATAAATATAATATATATATATAATATATATATATTATAAAATATATATATATATATATAATATATATATATATATATATAATATATATATATATATATCAATTATTTTTTTTTTTTTTTTTTTTTGCCGCTGTCCTCCCCGTTTGCGAGGTAGCGCAAGGAAACCAGACGAAAGAAATAGCACCAACCCACCCCCTACACATGTATATCATACGTCCACGACACGCAATAAAT
Source organism: Panulirus ornatus (assembly GCF_036320965.1). Taxonomy (NCBI): domain Eukaryota; kingdom Metazoa; phylum Arthropoda; class Malacostraca; order Decapoda; family Palinuridae; genus Panulirus; species Panulirus ornatus. Next base: position 5,335,123 of record NC_092291.1, read on the forward strand.
ATACATAACCTACACAGCTTTCCTGTTTCCCCAGACGCTTCCACATCCCCGATTCAATCCATGACAGCACGTCAACCCCGGTATACCACATCGCTCAATTCACA